>NC_142367.1:24960967-25128467 GCF_059441175.1 Urocampus carinirostris | reverse complement strand
TCTTTCTCTTTTTTCTCTCCAACCCTCTCTACCTTTCTCTCCCTATCTTTTATTTATTTCTCTCTTTTTTTTCGTTCTCTCTAATCGACTAAACCGGCCCCCGAGAGAATGTTTGTTCTATCGTGTGGCCCCCGAGCTTAACACCCCTGCACTACATAACACAGCGACATCTAGTGGGCAAACAATGCACCTTTCATGAAAAATATATATAATTACTCTTTTGCTTTATGAGCGTACCCCTTTCATATGGTTCAGTCCTTTTCAGTTCTATATTTGAGATTCAGAAGACGTGAGCAGATGAAAGAGTGGCTTGTTTGTGTTGAGCAAACAAGGCCTCCTTTGTTGTTTTTGCCCGGCTTGTCGGAAAACATTTCCAGCATTCACGCCGCTGCAAACCTCAGATTTTGTCAAGGAGATGATCCCCATAAAATAGTATTCTCCACATTTAACTCCTACACAGGGTTGGGTAGGGTTACTTTAACTCATTTTAACTCGGGGGGGCCACACGATCGAACAAACGTTCTGTCGGGGGCCGGACTAGAAGATTAAAGAGAAAGAAAAAGAGATAAAGAAATAAGAGAAAGAGGGAGGGAAAAGGAGAGAGGGTGGGACAAATAAGAGAGAAAGGGGAGAGGGCATGAGGAACAAAAGATAAAAAGTCGTGAGAGATGGAAAAGAAGAGAGGAAGAAAGAAATCCAAAGAGAAATAAAAAGACAGAAGGAGAGAAAAGAGAAAAGAAAACGCGAAGGGTATGGAGAGAGAGAGAGAGAGAGAGAGAGAGAGAGAGAGAGAGAGAGAGAGAGAGAGAGAGAGAGAGAGAGAGAGAGAGAGAGAGAGAGAGAGAGAGAGAGAGAGAGAGAGAGAGAGAAGGAAAAAAGGAAGTTAGAGCAAAACAGGTTAAAAGACACAGAGAGAAAGAGACAATGGGCAACAAAGAAGGAGATAGAGAAAGCGAAAGAGAGAGAGGGAGAAAAGGGGTGGAAAAGAGAGAGAGACACAGAGAGTGAAAGAGACAGAGAGGGAGAAAAGGGGTGGAAAAGAGAGAAAGAGAGTGAAAGAGAGACAGAGAGGGAGAAAAGGGGTGGAAAAGAGAGAAAGAGAGAGAAAGAGAGACAGAGAGGGAGAAAACGGGTGGAAAAGAGGGAGCGAAAGAGAGAAAGAGAAAGAGAAAGAGAAAGAGAGAAATAAATACAAGTACAGTGTCTTTGTGAGAGACACCTGGCTTTGGCAACATCAACCAAACCTATTTCAACCTGCAGCTTGTTTTTCTCTTGCGCTTCTCTGAGTGTTGTCTCGCGGGCCGGATTCCATCCCTTAGCGGGCTTGGTCTGGCCCGCGGGCCGCCTGTTTGACACCTGTGCTTTAACTGGATTACTTTCAATGACTTTTGGATGACTCCAATACCAAATATGCTAATTAAAGACAAAAGAAACTGAATAGGAATCAAATGATGACTCACAACACCTGGTAAGCTTTCTCTTCTGGCTTTGATCTCTTTGATCTTCGGCAAACGAACATAAAATGCCACAGAAACAATGAAAATGGAAGGAAGTTCTTCTATTACACTATACCACTTGGAAACGCTACCTTCATTTTTGCATAACCCAAAATAAATGTCCATACGTGATGCATAATACAGCAACAAATACACATATTTATTCAATGCGTGGTCTATTAAGTCAGACTACCGGGAAACATGGCAACAATTTCAAGCGTTTACAAGCACTTTGCCCCAAATTCAAGCCATTTTCAATCCGTGAAAACACATTAAGCTAACAACTATTTTCAGGATTTCAAGCACCCATACGAACCCTGATTAGCAGTTATTATCAGGGTTGGGTAGGGTTACTTGAACTGGATTACTTTCAATGACTTTTGGATTACTCCAACACCAAATATGCTAATAAAAGACAAAAGAAACTCAATATGAATCAAATGATGACTCACAACACGTGGTAAGCTTTCTCTCCTGGCTTTGATCTCTTTGATTTCCGGCAAAACGAACATAAAATGCCTCTGGGAATGATATATTTTTTGACATATTTTTTGTATTTTAAAGGGCTGTTATTAAGGGTTTGGCTCTCTGCTCCAAAGTATTTATTAAGCCTCTGGGAATGATTTCAGAATGAAACATCACTATTAGATGGCTTTGATCAGATCCTTGTCCACAAATTGAGGAAGCCCCCACTTCCTAATGTTAATTTTTTTCTGACACGTAAGCGTGCGTAGGCGCCCCCGTGTGGCGAGTAGTAAAGCTGTTGAGTGAAAGTCGCGAGATTCGGACAAATAGTAACAAAAAGATAACAAAGTCTTATCGTCATCTTAAAACACGACTATGTCATGATTACTGATGTGACTCAGCTGTGCCCGCTCATTTGCCGCCACCCGCCGCGGGTTCTGATTGGCTCCCTGTCACTATTTGAACTCAGTCCTGTCAATCCCCTGTTGTCAGTCCGTCCGCAAACCACAGTGTATACTAGGCAAGCGTTTCTCGACCCCCACCTGTCCCGTTTTTGTTCCCGTCCGTCTTCGGCTACGACCCCTTTTGATCCTGACCACGTCTGCTCTCCCGTCCCGACTTACGAGCCGTTTCTGACCCTGACCACGTCTGCTCTCCCGTCAAGGCTTACGACTCGTTTCCGACCCCGACCACGCTTTGTTCTCCCTCTCCTGGCTACCATCAGTATTTGAACCCAGTTCTGTCTGTCCCCTTTTGTCAGTCCGTCTGCGAACCTCAGTGAACACGAGGCAAGCCTTTTTCGACCCTGACTCCCACCTTTCCCGTTTTTGTTCCCGTCTGTCTTCGGCTACGACCCGTTTTGATCCTGACCACGTCTGCTCTCCCGTCCCGATTTACGACCAGTTTCTGACCCTGACCACGTCTGCTCTCCCGTCCCGACTTACGACCAGTTTCTGACCCTGACCACGTCTGCTCTCCCGTCCCGACTTACGACCAGTTCCTGACCCTGACCACGTCTGCTCTCCCGTCCCGATTTACGACCCGTTTCTGACCCCGACCACGTTTTTGCTCTCCTGTCCCAGCTATCGACCTGTTTTTCCGTCCTTGACACCGCCATCGCTAACTAGGAAGATCCACTTCCGTGTTCGGATCACAATCAGAGTACCAGAGCGACTTGCTTCCCGCGCCTAGCAAACGCCGGATCGTGGGCGCAGCCCTTCCTCTTTTAATAAAACTTGCGAACCTCAGTTTACTCTAGGCAAGCCTTTTTCAACCCTGACTCCCACCTGATTTTTGTTCCAGTCTGTTGCCTGGCTTCGACCCGTTTTTTGATCCAGACCACGTCTACTCTCCTCTCTTGGCTTTCGACTCGTTTCCGAAGCCGACCACGTTTCCGAAGCCGACCACGTTTTTGCCCTCCTGTCCTGGCTACTGACCCGTTTTTTTTCGTGCCTGACACCGCCATCGCTCGCCACGGAAAGCCAGAAATATACTTTGAGTAAATCATAAAAAAAAATGTTTTTGAGACAAATCTCTGTCATGATTACCGATGTGAATCACCTGTTCCCGCTCCTTTGCCGCCAACTGCCTCTGACTGGCTCTCCGTCCCTATTCAAACCCACTCCTTTCTGTTCCCTTTTGTCAGTCCGTCCTTAGTTAACACTAGGAAAGCCTTCGAGCCTGACCACGTTTACTCTCCCGTCCCGGCTTTCAACCTCTTTTCGTACCCGACCACGTCTACTCTCCTTTCCTGGCTTACGACTCGCTTCTGACCCCGTTTTCGCTCTCCCGTTTTTCGGTTCCCGACACCACTGCTTCAGATCGACCTGCTTCCCGCACCCAGCGATCACCGGATCGTGGGTGCAACCCTTTCCTTTTTTTTCCCGATAAAACCGAGAGAAACGTAACGCAAGTGGGTTCTGTCTCCGTTCTGGTCTTGACAAACCTTTATTCCTTGTAGTGCAATTACACACTACGTCACATGATCCATCCAAATTAGCATCACCCTAACTTCATTTCAACTTCAATTCGATAGAAAAGACACAAAATCTCCCTTCGCCGCTTTGTATGTTTGCGCGTTCAAACTCGAAGGCAGCCGTCGCCATGGTAACAGGAGCCGAAAAAATAATTATTTACCTTCGGCAATCGGCTTTTTGAGTGCGTCGGTCTCGCCCGATTGGAGGCTAATCACGGAGCTATTGACGCGGCTGTCGTAATTGATAGCATGGCGTGTTCTTCTCTTTTGATGGCTGCCTCCAAGAACTATTATACTAACTGCATTTGGACGGACGCCTGAGACGTGGGTCGATAAATTTCGTTTTCGCCGCTTCCATTGGCGTTTTGGACGGCGGATGTCGATACTGCATTGTCATGTTCGGAGACGGACGCGGTAACTACTCTGCCGAATTAGCAAATGTTGCTTATTAGGATGATTCAGGAGGTGATGAAGCACGATCGATAATTAAATAAATGAGATACTGTCACTCGAGTATCATAACAGTTACTAGATAATAACAATGGCCTGCCCTCGGTATACGTGTGCTAAACACCTCCAGTTCATAAAAACTCTTCAGACGGTGAGATGTTTGTCCTAAAGCAGGGGTGTCAAACTCATTTTAACTCGGGGGCCACATGATAGAACAAATATTCTGTCAGGGGCCGGACTAGTAGATTAAAGAGAAAGAAAAAGAGATAAAGAAATAAGAGAAAGAGGGAGGGAAAAGGAGAAATAGGGAGAGAAAAACAAAAAAAAATGTCTTGAGAGAGGGGAAAGAAAAGGGAGAGGAAGAAAGAAATCCAAAGAGAAATAGAAAGACAGAAGGAGAGAAAAGAGAAAGGAAAGCGCGAAGGGTATGAACAGAGAAAGAGAAAAGGAAAAAAGGAAGTTAGAGCAAAAGAGGTTAAGACAAAGAGAGAGAAAGAGACAAAACAACAAAGGAAGAGAAAAAGAGAGACACAGAGAGTGAAAGCGACAGAGACAGAGTGGGAGAAAAGGAGTGGAAAAGAAAGAAAGAAAGAGAGAAAGAGAGGGAGAGAAAGAGAAAGAAATACAAGTACAGTGTCTTTGTTCGAGGCACCTGGCTTTGGCAACATCAAGTTGACCTATTTCAACCTGCAGCTTGTTTTTCTCTTTCGCTTCTCTGAGTGTTGTCTCGCGGGCCGGATTCATTCCCTTAGCGGGCCTGATTTGGCCCGCGGGCCGCCTGTTTGGCACCTGTGTCCTAAAGGATTTTAAACATTTGACTATAAAGGATTTTATACATTTGACTATAAAGGATTTTATACGATTGACTACAAGTTACATGTATTGAGTTTAATGCAATAAAGATAACTAACTAATTATGACTCACAACACATGGTACGCTTTCTCTCCTGGCTTTGATCCCTTTGATCTCCAGCCAAACGAACATAAAATTTTTGCCGTTCCATGTATTCCGTTACTCCCCGACCCTGCACAAAATTTAGTCATTTTATTCATATTTAGTTTATTTTGTCTTTTATTAGCATATTTGGTATTGGAGTAATCCGAAAGTCATTGAAAGTAATCCAGTTAAAGTAACCCTACCCAACCCTGTGTATAAATACATATTTTTTGTATTTTAAAGGGCTGTTATTAAGGGTTTGGCTCTCTGCTCAAAAGTATGTATTAAGCCTCTGGGAATGATTTCAGAATGAAACATCATTATTAGATGGCTTTGATCAGATCCTTGTCCACAAATTGAGGAAGCCCCCACTTCCTAGTGTTAATTTTATGAATAAAATGATGACTCACAACACGTGTATACGCTTTCTCTCCTGGCTTTGATCGAGTTAAAGTAACCCTACCCGACCCTGGTGATGAGGTATCGAGAGCTCACTCCCAGCTGGGTAGGGGGCAGCCGATGATCTTTTAGGACGCGTCCCATCATAATCCATTATCCCCAGATGACTTCATAGGTGCCTGCTGTCAAGGTGGCGTTTTGGATGTAAATCTCTCAGAATTCTGTCTAATGAGAATAACTTGTTTTTATATTCCTAAATACAAAAACAATCTCACACACACACACATAAAGTAACCGTATTTTCCGCACTATAAGGCGCACCGGGTTATAGGGCGCACCCCGAAAAAATAGTTTTTGGTCCTATATTTGACATACATAAGACGCACCGGATTATAAGGCGCTACAATGGGAACCTGGACAAAACAGTCGGATGGTTCAGTCCAACTTATTACCCCCTTAACATTCCCAAAGCTTGCAAAGAAGCAAATACGTGTCGAGAACACGTGCGGATGCGGTGTCCGTACGATGTCACTCAAATGCATCGTTCCATCATTCGGAAGGTTAAAGTCTTGGGATTCAAGAAATGCCAACCATTCCTTAGTTTCTATTTTCTTTTTCGCTCGCAACTTTATTGTGCATATGACAATAAACACTTGGAATCGAGTTAGATTTTAAAAATAGACACTCCATTCCATCCATTATCTGCACCGCTTATCACAGAAACATCGCGTTCAGTCTGAAACAAGATACAGGGATAATATATAGCCGGAGTAGCTCACCGAAGTCGTTGTGTTCATAATAATGTGCAGCCGTGGTCCTCTTACATCCGTGAGTTTAGTAAATCCAGGAGAATAAAATATTTACAAATAGAGGGTAGTAAAAAATGCTTTCGGTATGCCGTCAACCACGTGCTATACACATTCATCTTTTTCGGCCAATTGCAGGCTTTGTTTTGCCGTTCAAGCCAATGCCAGCCTGTAAATGATAAAAAGGATCCGCCCCCTTGACCTCCGAATAACTTTAGCCAATAGTGATCGATTCAAATGATGATTGACACATTGGTTAGCCAATGAAACGCCGGTAAATAAATCCCAGCATACACCGCGGACTACTTGGCGTTCGGGGGAAAATCGAATCGGCGGCTGCTTGCTTTAGTTGCAAGACTTTGCGACTTAATGTTGATCCATATATAAGGCGCACTGTATTATAAGGCGCATGGTCAGCTTTTGAAAAAAATAAAGGCTTTTAGGTGCGCCTTATAGTGCGGAAAATACGGTACATCTTTTGTGCGTTGATCAATCTTATATTCTTTTATTGTGAAGTCGTACTCATGTGTGTAATGTTTTCATTGACGTATAATAAACCACGCCCGCTTTCAACCAACAAGGAGCCTCGTGTGAGTACCTTGCAGTTGCTACCACGATGTAGTTTTTAACAATATTTGTATTTTATCTGTGTAAATACAGCCACCAAAGAGTCTTAATAATGACTATCTCTGACAATTGGTGCCGAAACGCTCGGTTTGTTCCACGTTTTTTGTCGATTCGGAAGGATTGGGATGAAGAAATTGGTAGCACAAAAAAAAAAACCTGTAAAATATGTATGTACACGGAATAGGACTGCGGCGAAACCACCAGGAACCATTCAGTATGACTGTATTAACCGCTCAACCACATGCAGCAATCGCAGTTTTTTTCCGCTTGTTAACACTACTGGTTACATGATGAAAATAAAAACTGTGAAAATGCGAAGCTCCGAACCCTGTCAAGGTGGCCGTTTTGGATGTAAATCTCTCAGAATTCTGTCTAGTGAAAATAACAATCTTTCTCACACACACATAAAACAACGTTTCAATAATCAGTCTAATTGTATCTCTTGTACGTTTATCTGATATTCTTTTATTGTGAAGTCGTACTCATGTGTGTAATGTTTTCATTGACGTATAATAAACCACGCCCGCTTTCAACCAACAAGGAGCCTCGTGTGAGTACCTTGCAGCTGCTACCACGATGTAGTTTTTAACAATATTTGTATTTTATCTGTGTAAATACATAATAACGACTATCTCTGACACACACTAACATAAAAATGAGACGTACGGAAAAAGGCCAATTATGGTCTTTTTATTAAAGTGACACCAGGCGGGCTTTTTTTTACAGCAGGCGCTAGCATGAGTTAGCGACGAAACGGCGTTAGCTCGGGATTTTAATCGCGACCGTAAACAACGACGAAGGATATCACGATAGCCGAGTCCTCGGGGCCCTTTTTCCCCCCCGACGATCATATCTTATGGAAATAACGATGTCACCGTTGATCATTACGCACGGATGACCTTGCCCGGGCTAAGACATTATTGATGACGCGCCCCGGGCAAAGATGGCCTCCTTTTGCATTTCAGGAAGTATACTTTAAATTAAAAGTGGGATGCAAGACCCGGAGGACCGCCGCTGTGGAATATTTAAGAAGGAATTCCGCTCCGTTGTTTCGTTCCCGTCGGAGTTTTTTTTTAGCCTTGATGCGTTTTGACACTGAAAGTGGAATACAGTGGTAGTAGTTCGCGGTTCCACTTTTACGGGTTGTCACTCTGGTTCGATGAAGCCCGTTTTTATTCGATTCCAAAGCACTTCGGATGCTAACCTCTACCAATTTCTTAAATAATAATAATAATAATAATAATTTCCTTTGTATTGTCATTCTTTGTAAGAACGAAATGTCAATACACCTGACCCGTTGTAGCGAGCCGATGCAGCCGCAGCCAACAGAGGGCGCCGCCATTTTTACCAATGTTATAAGTCTTAGGTATGACTCGGCCGAGGCGCGAACCAGCGACCTCCCAGTCTCAAAGCGGGCGCCTTACCATCTATGCTACTGAGCTGGTATATATTCTTCATCCTAATCCTTCCGAATCGACAAAAAACGTGGAACAAACCCAACGTTTCGGCACCAATTGTCAGAGATAGTCATTATTAAGACTCTTTGGTGGCTGTCTCATCTCATCTCATTAGCCGTACCGCTTATCCTCAGTAGGGTCGCGGGGGGGCTGGAGCCCATCCCAGCAATCATCGGGCAGTGGGCAGGGGACACCCTGAACTGCTTGCCAGCCAATCGCAGGGCACACGGGGACAGACAACTCACTCGCTCATTCACACCTAGGGAAAATTTGGACCAGCCAATGAACCTGACATGCATGTTTTTGGAAGGTGGGTGGAAACCGGAGTGCCCGGAGCATGGGGAGAACATGCAAACCCCACACAGAATGTTCGATCTCATGACCTCAGAACTGTGCCGCACACGTGCTAACCACTGCACCGCCGTGCTGCCTATGAATATATCCATCCATCCATTTTTTTGCACCGCTTATCCTCAGTAGGGTCGCGGGGGGGCTGGAGCCCATCCTAGCAATCATCGGGCAGTGGGCAGGGGACACCCTGAACTGGTTGCCAGCCAATCGCAGGGCACACAGGGACAGACAACTCATTCGCTCATTCACCGGCCAATTCACCTGAAATGCATGTCTTTGGAATGTGGGAGGAAACCGGAGTGCCCGGAGGAAACCCACGCAAGCACGGGGAGAACATACAAACTCCGCACAGAAAGTCTGGAGCTGGATTTGAACCCACGACAGGTTCCCATGACATGAACTGTGCCGCACAAGCGCTAACCACTGCGCCGCCGTGCTGCCCTTTGGTGGCTGTATTTACCGTATTTTCCGCACTATGAGGCGCACCTAAAAGTCTTATTTTTTTTCAAAAGCTGACCATGCGCCTTATAATACAGTGCGCCTTATATATGGATCAATATTAAAATAGCAAAGTCTTCCAACTAACTCGCAGCCGCCGACTCGATTTCCCCCCGAACGCCAAGTAGTCCGCGGTGTCTGCTGGGATTTATTTACCGGCGTTTCATTGGCTAACCAATGTGTCAATCATCATTTGAATCGATCACTATTGGCTAAAGTTATTCGGAGGTCAAGGGGCGGATCGGAGGCCGACGAGATTGATCCCAATTGCCCGAGTTGATATCGGAGGGATGGCGTCGATACCGGACACGACGGGACAGACAGGATGGATAATGAAACAGGATATTGAAAATAAACAGGACAGACTAGACGGGAACGAAAACTGGATAAAATGATAAACAGAACAAAAGTAGACGGGAACAAAACTGGAAACAGATATTAAACAAGACAAAATAAACAGGAACAATACCGGCCAGGAAATACCAACAGGAACAGGACTGGGTCGAAACCCACGTCTTGCGGGGCAGAAGTTTGTTGACGGACTGACAAACGGAGAATGAGAATACTGAACTTAAATACAAGGAAAGCCAATCTGTCAACGAGCCGCTAGACACGGGCAGGCCAATTGGGCGCCATGGCAACCGTGACAATTATGACATAAATGAATACGATCATTGTACTAAAAGGGTGGCGTCTGGCGTGGAATCACAGGATTGATATTGAAACAGGATATCAGAATTAGACAGGACAAACTAGACAGGAAATAAAACTTGAGAGGATAATAAACAGGACAAAAACAGACGGGAACAATACGGGACAGGAAAAACCACGTCTTGCGGGGCAGAGGTTCGTTGACGGATTGACAAAGGAAAAATGAGAGCACTGAGCTTAAATAGACAGAAAGCCAATCTATCAATGAGCCGCAGCTGGCGCCACACGGGCGGGGCCAATTGAGCGCCATGACAACCATGACAAATATGTCATGCCACATATCATCGGAAAGCTTAAACTCCTGTGATTCAAGATATAACCATTCCAAAGAGACATGATCAGTTTGAAAAAAGATACCCGGAAACTATAAAACCCAAGTAAATCCCCATGACGCCCCCTGGTGGGTTTTTAAATTACATCAAGCACAAAATCATGCACAAAGCGTGAAGTTACATTAAACTCGACACATATATTCCACCTGTCTCAAGACAAGTCATGTACAGACTACAGACTACTATTCCCCTGATCAAAACCTACATGAGGGAAAGGGAATACACAAAAAGCTCAACATGAGGAAAATTAAGAAACCATGAAACCTTTACTGCCCCTAGCGGCCATTAGAAGGAATGCATCAATTAGCCACATCATTGCATAAAGTGCAGGGTTGAAAGCCTCGTCTTTATTGTCATTGATATCAACGTATCATGTATTGTGTTGATAATAGACAGGAGACACTGGGGAGAGATTAGGGAGGGCCCTCTGTGTTGGGTGGGTGTGACTGTGTGCTTGAATCTGATAGGCTGGTGTATGCTGTCAGTCAAAAGTGGGCGGGTTCTGCCTCCCAAAACAACCCCGGACGCATTAAGGAAGAAAGTAACAAATTATGTTACCTTCAAAAGAAGTTGGTGTGTGTCAAAGAATTTGTAAAATTTGAGTCAGTTGAATAAAGAAGAGTGGGGCAGTGGTTAGCGCGTGTGCGGCACAGTTCTGAGGTCATGAGATCGAACCTCCTGTGTGGAGTTTGCATGTTCTCCCCGTGCTTGCGTGGGTTTCCTCCCATATTTCAAAAACATGCATGTCAGGTTAATTGGCCGAACCAAAATCATCCCTAGGCGTGAATAAGTGGATGAGTTGTCTGTTACTAGGTGTCCCCTGCCCACTGCTGGGATGGGCTCCAGCACCCCCGCGACCCTACTGAGGATAAGCGGTGCAGATAATGGATTGATGGATGGATGGAATAAAAAAGAACTGTAAACAATATAATACAATAACAGTAAACAATATAAAGTGAGTTTAAAATAAATAAATCCAACCCTCACAATCTGAGACAACTGGTCAAGTAGACATAGGCTACTGTATTTCAAGTGTCTTCACTCAACATAGGTAAACAGGTTAATAACATAAAAAGTGTATCACTGCAGTGTAAAATAACGAAATCAAACTCAGACCACCTGAGACAACTGGTCAAGTAGACATAGGAGACTGTATTTCAAGTGTCCTCACTCAACATAGGTAAACGGGTTAATAACATAAAAGGTGTATCACTGCAGTGTAAAATAATGAAATCAAACTCGGACCACCTGAGACAACTGGTCAAGTAGACATAGGCTACTGTATTTCAAGTGTCCTCACTCAACATAGGTAAACGGGTTAATAGCAAAATGTGTATCACTGCAGTGTAAAAGAACTAAATCAAACTCAGACCACCTGAGACAACTGGTCAAGTAGAAATAGGCAACAATTCAAATGTATCACAATGGTCAGACAATATCAAGTGACTATCTCTCTTACTCCTTTCATTATCTCCCGCCTTCTCTCTCTCTCTCTGACTGGGTACAACTGGTGGTATCTATCCTAAGTAGTCCATCAGCATCGGTGACGGTGTTGTAACACCGGCAGTTACTAAAAACAACAGACTCGTATCGTCTTTTGTTGTTGTCTGTTACTAGGTGTCCCCTGCCCACTGCCCAAAAGATAGCTGGGATGGGCTCCAGCACTCCTGTGACCTACTGGATGGAATAATAAAGAACTGTAAACAATATAATACAAAATCAGTAAACAGTATCAAGTGAGTTTAAAAAAATAAATCCAACCCTCACAATCTGATACAACTGGTCAAGTAGACATAGGCGACTGTATTTCAAGTGTCTTCACTCAACATAGGTAAACAGGTTAATAACATAAAAGATGTATCACTGCAGTGTAAAATAACGAAATCAAACTCAGACCACCTGAGACAACTGGTCAAGTAGAAATAGGCAACAATTCAAATACTCCTTTCATTATCTCCGTCCTCCTCTCTCTCTCTATCCTAAATAGTCCACCGGCATCCATCAGCATCGGTGACGGTGTTGTAACACCGGCAGTTACTAAAAACAACCGACTCGTATCGTCTGTATAATAGAGTCCTTTGAGGCCGCCTCAAAGGCGACAACTTCCCGCATTTCTCGCCGTAATTTCCAATTTTCTGTTTTCTGTTCTCCCTTATCAGCAATCCTTTCCGATTTATATGTAAATGGATCGTTATGACATCAAAATGCAAACGAATTCCGGGGGGGGGGAAAAGTTTGTATTTCAATCAAGGGCTTCTGCCAGGGGGGGGGGGGGGGGGGATTAATTAAAGGGACAATTAATTGGCAACATCCTCGATTGAGTGATAAAAGATCAAATGCGGGGGTGTCGCTTAAGTAATGGATAATTAAGGCTTCGGTTCATAGGATGAAAAAGAGGGTTGCCGTGGTAACATGCATCGGCAAATATAAACAGGGATGCTGAGGTTTGATGTCGGTACGGGGGTTTCTCAACTTGCGGGGTGGGACCCGAAATGGGATCTTTTTCAGTGGGTTGTGGGTCGGCTCTCTCTTGCCTGATCCCTCTGTTATCTCTCTTTCTGCATCTTTGTCTCTCCTTTCCTTTCTCTCTCTCTTTCCTTCTCTTTCTTCATCTCTATCCTGCTCTCTCCATTCTCTCCTCTCTCTCAACCCATCTGTCTCTCTCCATCTCTGTCTCTTTCCTTCTCTTTCTTTTATACTTCTTTCCATCTCTCTCTCTCCATCTATGTCTCTCTCCATCTATGCCTCTATCTGCATCACTCTCTATCCTGCTCTCTGTTCTCTCCTCTCTCTAACCATATGTCTCTCTCCATCTCTGCCTCTGTGCATCTCTGTCTCTTTCCTTCTCTTTCTTTTTACTTCTTTCCATCTCTCTCGCTCTCCATCTATGTCTCTCTCCATCTATGCCTCTATCTGCATCTCTATCCTGCTCTCTCTGTTCTCTCCTCTCTCTAACCATCTGTCTCTCTTGTTCTCTGCCTCTGTGCATATCTCTTTCTCTTTCTTTCTCTTTCTTTTTACTTCTTTTCATTTCTCTCTATCTCTCTCTCCCTCTCCATCAATGTCTCTTTCCATCTCTGTCTCTATCTGCATCTCTCTCTATCCTGCTCTCTCTGTTCTCTCCTCTCTCTAACCATATGTCTCTCTCCATCTCTGCCTCTGGCATCTCTGTCTCTTTCCTTCTCTTTCTTTTTACTTCTTTCCCTCTCTCTCTCTGTCTGTCCCCTCTCTCGCTCTCCATCTATGTCTCTCTCCATCTATGCCTCTATCTGCATCACTCTCTATCCTGCTCTCTCTGTTCTCTCCTCTCTCTAACCATCTGTCTCTCCATCTCTGCCTCTGTGCATCTCAGTCTCTATGCGTCTCTCTCTTTCAGTCTCTATGCGTCTCTCTCTCTCTCAGTCTCTATGCGTCTCTCTCTCTCTCAGTCTCTATGCGTCTCTCTCTCTCTCAGTCTCTATGCGTCTCTCTCTCTCTCAGTCTCTATGCGTCTCTCTCTCTCTCTCTCTCTCTCTCTCTCTCTCTCTTCATATCGGTCTCTCTGCATTTATCTCTCTTTCTTTCTCTTCCACTGTCACTCACTCTCTCCATCTCTGTCTCTCTCCATCTCTGTCTCTCTCCATCTCTCTTTCCCTCTATCTCTCTCTCTCTCTGCATATTAGTCTTTCCGCATATCTATCTCTCTGCATCTTTCTCTCCCAGCATCTCTCTCTCTTTCTTTCTCTCCCTCTTTCCTTCTGACTCTCCATATCTCTCCTTCTCACTGTTTTCCCCTCTCTCTTCCAATCTGTCTCTCTCCATCTCTCCATCTCTCTGCTTTATTATTGTTTTGTTTTCTGCGCAGTGATGCTGCTGGAAGTGTGAATTAAGTATCTATCTATCTATCTATCTATCTATCTATCTCTGTCTCTCCATCTTTGTCCCTCTCCATCTCAATCTCTCTGCATCGCTCTTTCTTTCCTCGTCTTTTTTTCCTTCTTTCTCTCTCACTATCTGCATTTCTATCTCCATTTATCTCTCTCTCCCCATCTCTCTTTCCCTCCATCTATCTCTCTCCCTCTGCACATCTATCTCTCTGCATCTCTCTCTCTTTCCCTTCCTCTTTCCTTCTGAATCTCTATATCTCTCCTCTCTCTATTTTCACCTCTCCCAATCCCTCTCTCCGTCTATGTCTCTTTCCAACTCAATCTCTTTTTCTCTGCATCGCTTTTTCTTTCCTTCTCTTTGTTTCCTCCTTTCTCTCTCTCCATCTGCATTTCTATCTCAATGTCTCTCTCCCCCATCCCTCTCTCTCTCTCTCTCTGCATGTGTCTTTCTCCGTATCTGTCTCTCTGCATCTTTCTCTCCCTGCATCTCTCTCTTTCTTTTTCTTCCTCTTTCCTTCTGACTCTCCATATCTCTCTTTCTCTGTTTTTACCTCTCCCAATCTCTCTCTCCATCTCTGTCCCTCTCAATCTCTCTGCATCACTCTTTCCTCTCTTTCCCTTCCTCTTTCCTTCTGAATCTCCATATCTCTCCTCTCTCTATTTTCACCTCTCCCAATCCATCTCTCTGTCTATGTCTCTTTCCAACTCAATCTCTTTTTCTCTGCATCGCTTTTTCTTTCCTTCTCTTTGTTTCCTCCTTTCTCTCTCTCCATCTGCATTTCTATCTCAATGTCTCTCTCCCCCCATCTCTCTCTCGCTCTCTCTGCATGTCTGTCTTTCTCCATATCTGTCTCTCTGCATCTCTCTTTTTCTTTCTCTTCCTCTTTCCTTCTGACTCTCCATCTCTCTGTTTTCCCCTCCCACTCCCAATCTGTCTCTCTCCATCCCTCCATCTTTTTGCTTTATTATTGTTTTGTTTTCTGCGCAGTGATGCTGCTGCAAGTGGGAATTCGGTATGTATCTATCTATATCTATCTGTCTGTCTCTCCATCTTTCTCTCATTTCCTCTTCATCTACCCATCTATCCGTCTCTATCTCAGTCCCTCTTTGCTTCTACCTCCCTATATTATATACATACAACCCCAACAACGGATCTAAGCCCCGGGTTCGGGTCGTGATCCTTATTTTCCCACGCGCCGAATTACAGAATCCGGGCGCTCACGCGGAAGTAGGTCTTAAAGTCCATTTGCATGTTTATTTTCGGAACCTTATTAGCATCGGCAAACGTGAACATCCGACACTAAAGAAGGGCTGCGGGAAAAAGAGATAAACGAGTTTTTTTCTCTATCAAGTATTTACCGTTTGATTCAAAACCGAGCTTTCAATCAACGACTTTTGGAGCGCCCATTGTTTTGACGACTCCTTTTTGGTTTGACGCCGGATCATAAATAAAGCGCCAGTGCCTCCAGGGGGGGGACGATTAGGACCAAATAATAAAAAAAATGAGAGGAAGTAATATCTATGTTCTGTTTTGAGAACACGTGGGCAAAATAGGCAAGGTTTTATGGTAGTATATTAGATCTATCCATCCATCCATCCATTATCTACAGCGCTTATCCTCAGTAGGGCCGCGGGGGTGCTGGAGCCCATCCCAGCCATATACGGGCAGTGGGCAGGGGACACCCTGAACTGGTTGCCAGCCAGTCGCAGACAATTCGCTCGCTCATTCATACCCAGGGGCAATTACTCATTTGCTCGTTCACACCTATGGACAATTCGGACCGGCCAATTCACCTGACATGCATGTTTTTGGAAAGTGGAAGGAAACCGGAGTCCCCGGAGGAAACCCACGCAAGCATGGGGAGAACATGCAAACTCCGCACAGGAAGTCCGGTAGCTGGATTTGAACCTATGACCTCAGAACTGTGCCGCACACGCGCTAACCACCGCACTGCCCGTATATTATATCGTTTACCATAATCGCAAAACACTGGATGCAACAATAATTGAACCCGGGTCGCGGGGATGAGAGCGCTGAATCCTTACTGCTAGACGGTAACACTAAACTGGTTGGTCACTGACCAATTTAAGTGGGTAGCGGGCCTTTGCCTCTACTGAATAACGCGAAGAAGAAAAAAAAAAATGACAATGACATTCCTTGACGTGATTACCGATGAGAATCATCTGATTGGCTCCCTGTCCCTATTCAAATCGAGTCCTGTCAATCCCCTGTTGTCAGTCCGTCTGCGAACCTCTGTTGATACAAGGCAAGCCTTTTTCGACCCCGACGCCCGCCTGTCCCGATTTTGCTCCAGCTACGACCTGTTTTGATCCCGACCACGTCTACTCTCCCGTCCCGGCTTACGACCCATTTTTGATCCCGACTACGTCTACTCTCCCGTCCTGGCTTATGACTCGTTTCCGACCCCGACCACGATTTGTTCTCCCAGTCCCGGCTACCGACCAGTTTTTCCGTCCCCGACACCGCCATCTCTCGCTAAGGAAGATCCACTTCCGTGTTCGGATCACAATCCGAATTCGAGAGCGACTTGCTTCCCGCACCGAGCGAATCGTGGGCGCAGCCTTTCCTCTTTCCTTCAATAAAACTTGTGGTAAATGCAATTGGGTCCTGTTTCCATTCTCGTCCTGACATTCCTTAACAGTAGATTGCGATAATCCCCTCTTTGAGCTCTTCTTCCTGTTCAGGGACCACATCTCATTTTATTGTGATTTTGTTGTTTTATTTCCTAATTCTGCCCATAATAATTGGTCCAAACAAAGACGAGAACCCAAATGCGTGACGTTTCTCACACAAGCCTTTTATTTTACGGGTGCCTCGCACAAAGACACTGTACTTGTATTTCTTTGTCTCTCTCTCTCCCTCTTTTCCACCCCTTTTCTCCCACTCTCTGTCTCTCTCTTTTTCTCTTCCTTTGTTGCTCTTTGTCTCTTTCTCTCTCTGTCTTTTTAACTTCATTTGCTCTAACTTCCTTTTTCCCTTTTCTCTCTTTTCTCTTTCTACCCTTTGCGCTTTCTTTTCTATTTTCTCTCCTTCTGTCTTTCTATTTCTCTTTGGATATCTTTCTTCCGCTCCTTTTCTTTACCCCTCTCGCACAACTTCTATTTTTATCTCTTTTGTTTCTCATGCTCTCTCCCTCTCTGTCTTTGTCCTGCCCTCTCTCCTTTTCCCTCCCTCTTTCTCTTATTTCTTTATCCCTCTTTTTCTTTCTCTTCAATCTACTAGTCCGGCCCTCGACAGAACGTTTGTTCGATCGTGTGGCCCCCCCGAGTTCAAATGAGTTTGACACCCCTGCTCTATCTTATTCGTTCTCTTTTATCCTCACTGTTGAATGTGAAACTGGAGTGCTACATCCAATTTCCAATTTGTTCAACCCATTTTGTAACAATGACAATAACGGTATATTCTAACCTATACTATTCCATTTATGAAGTACTGGAGGCCCTCCACTGAGGTCTAGCATCCGAAGGAAAACCAGATAGGATCCAGAAACCCTCATCGAGACCCGCGCTATCCCTTTAAGTCCTCGCTGCCGTGATATAATGAGATTTCTCAGATTCCGCCACAGCTCGCCTCCTTAAATGTCTGTTCATGAATATTTCAAGCCATGCATTTTTAAAGAGGTGTTTGCGTAACGGGGAAGGTGCCGGGGAATTGGGTCCGTAAGAAAACAAGCCAGGACGCGCCAAAAGCCCCAACCTGGAAATCTTCATCCTGCTCGTTTCATCCAATCAAAATCAAAATGTTGAACTCGTGGAAAGACCAATGGCAGAAGTTCATTTGAGCTATTATAGATTTTCCACACTCATTTTTTTTTTTTTTTGGGTACAAATGTGTCACGGTTGCCATGGCGCCCCATTGGCTTTCAGTCTATTTAAGCTCAGTGCTCTCATATTTCCTTTGTCAGTCCGTCAACGAACCTCTGCCCCGTAAGACCTGGGTTTTGACTCGGTCGGGTTTTCCCGTTGGTATTTCCTGTCCGGTATTTTTGTCCTGTTTAATATCGGTTTCCAGTTTTGTTCCTGGACATTTTTGTCCTGTTTATTACTCTTTCCAATTTTTGTTCCCGTCTAGTTTGTCCTGTTTATTTTCGATATTCTGTGTCATTATCTATCCTGTCTGTCTATTTAAGCTCAGTCCTCTCATATTTCCTTTGTCAGTCCGTCAACGAACCTCTGCCCCGTAAGACCTGGGTTTTGACTCGGTCGGGTTTTCCCGTTGGTATTTCCTGTCCGGTATTTTTGTCCTGTTTAATATCGGTTTCCAGTTTTGTTCCTGGACATTTTTGTCCTGTTTATTACTCTTTCCAATTTGTGTTCCCGTCTAGTTTGTCCTGTTTATTTTCGATATTCTGTGTCATCTATCCTGTCCGTCTATTTAAGCTCAGTCCTCTCATTTTTCCTTTGTCAGTCCGTCCACAAACCTCTGCCCCGTAAGACGTGGGTTTTGACTCAGTCCGGTTTTCCTGTTGTTATTTCCTGTCCGGTATGGTTCTCGTTTATTTTTGTCCTGTTTAATGTCGGTTTTCAGTTTCAAACCCGAACATTTTTGTTCTGTTTATCAGTCTTTCCAGTTTTCATTCCCGTCTAGTTTGTTCTGTTTATTTTCGATATTCTGTTTCATCATCTATCCTGTCTGTCCCGTCCTGTCCGTCTATTTGAGCTCAGTCCTCTCATTTTCCCTTTGTCAGTCCATCAACGAACCTCTGCCCCGTAAGACGTGGATTTTGACTCGGTCCGGTTTTCCCGTTGGTATTTCCTGTCCGGTATGGTTCCCGTTTATTTTTGTCCTGTTTAATGTCTGTTTTCAGTTTCAAACCCGAACATTTTTGTTCTGTTTATTAGTCTTTCCAGTTTTCGTTCCCGTCTAGTTTGTCCTGTTTATTTTCGATATTCTGTTTCATTATCTATCCTGTCTGTCCCGTCCTGTCCGTCTAGTTGAGCTCAGTCCTCTCATTTTCCCTTTGTCAGTCCATCAACGAACCTCTGCCCCGTAAGACGTGGATTTTGACTCGGTCCGGTTTTCCCGTTGGTATTTCCTGTCCGGTATGGTTCCCGTTTATTTTTGCCCTGTTTAATGTCAGTTTCCAGTTTCATTCCCGGACATTTTTGTCCCGTTTATTAGTCTTTCCAGTTTTTGTCCTGTTTATTTTCGATATTCCGTTTCATTATCTATGCTGTCTGTCCCGTCCTCTCCGGTATGGACCCCATCTGTCCGATATCAATTCGGGCAATTGGTATCGATCTCGTCCGCCTCTGGCCTTCTGTCTTTCCACGCCAGACCGGCTGCCTAATTCAGATTCAGATTCAGCCTCAGTTCTTTAAATTTTTTCACAATATTTTCCCTGCGACCCTCTGAAAGCAGTTAGGAATCACTATTCTCGGGGGAAGGTATCTTGAAACCCAAAACAGACCCTCTGCTTTGTCTTAGGAGACCAAAGTGTCTATCTATCTATCTACCTTGGTCATATCCCTCAAGAGGGGTGACCGACAGCAAGACAAACACATACAAAGAAAATACAAAACGGGAAAAAGTAGCAAAAAACACCCACAGAATTTTGGGACCATGGCCAACCCAAACGCCCAAACACCCAAAAAAGTTAAGCACCTCGGCACCGGAGTCGGTCTCGCTTTCGTCCCTCCAGATGACACAAGAAAGCGTCAGTGTCACTCGTGTCAGGGTGACACAACACACAGTTCTGTTCGACAACTTTCACTGGTTTACCCCTGCTGTATCATAGAACCTGTCCAAACATCCCACTATCCTTCTACAACACCTCTCCACTCATTCCTATCAACAAGAAGAGCGCTAGCTTCCACTAGATTTAGACCACTTTCCTGCACCATCCACCCACGTCAATGGCAGTCTTCCTCTTGGTCCCCTTCCTTTTACTCCTGCGCTGTAGATCCTCTTCAACATATCAGTTTTCACTTTAAACCACTTGACCAGAATCAGAGGGGCCTCTTTGATTTCTAACCATCACCAGTGTTCTCGTTTGCCGGCGTCCTTGCGTCCTAGACGCAAATTGTCAGTATCATTTTTTAACAAAGATTTCCCGCACTCCAAACTTTTGGTCAGGCAGATCCGCCATTGTTGTTTTGGTCTCGCGGTTGTAAGATACAGAACTGTA
Source organism: Urocampus carinirostris (assembly GCF_059441175.1). Classification (NCBI taxonomy): domain Eukaryota; kingdom Metazoa; phylum Chordata; class Actinopteri; order Syngnathiformes; family Syngnathidae; genus Urocampus; species Urocampus carinirostris. Next base: position 25,107,948 of record NC_142367.1, on the reverse strand, counting down.
ATTAATCACATTTTTAGTGGAAGTACAATGTTGGCAACACGATTCACTCGATGTCATTGGAAAATATTTGAGCGCAACAACTTTTTTTTTTTCCCCCGTGTTTTTTTTCTACTTTTTTTTTTAATTGTTTTTTTTCTGAGCTGTTACTTTTTTCTTTTTGTTCTCTATTTACTTTTTTTCTACATTTCTTTCTTTGCTTTTTTTCTGGCTTTTTTCGAAATTTTTCCTTTTTTTCTCTTCCTTTTGGGTAAGGCATGGAGAGAGTTCAGAGTCCTGACAGGCTAGTGGAAGAAGCTGTCCTTGAGCCTGCTGGTTCTGGCTCTGACACTCTACAGTCTTTTTCCTGACTGCAAAGGCTTTTTTTTTTTCTTTTTGATCTCTATTTACTTTTTTTTCCTTTGTTTCCTTCTTTCTTTTCTTTTTTTCTGGCGTTTTTCTGAATTTTTCCTTGTTTTTTTCTCCACCTTTTATTTCTTTTTTTCTCAGCTTTTCACTCCTTTTTCATTTTTTCTTTTTTGTTCTATTCCCCCCATCCTTTAAGTCACTTTGTGCATAATTTTACATAAGATTTGGTCATGTTGGGATGAAAGGAGCAAAAACAACCTGAAGAGTCGTTTAGGACCCGAAAGAGCCGGTTCCTTTTAGTGAGCCGAGCCGAAGAAGCCGGTTCTATACTAACTTTACTCAACTTCGTTCGACTTCGACTCGACTTCAAAATACCGCATTTAGGACACAACGTCAGGGGAACCCGTGTATTTTGACCTTCACGCACTGTAACTTTGACTTAATTGGCTTCTTAATTAGCAATTTCGAGCCCTTGATTTTTGTGCGCTGGCTAGTTTTTTTTGTTCGCTGAGAATGTGCGCAGCTTAGAGGGAACACTGGTCGGGACCCATATATTTTTCAGCATGCGAGTCCCCGGGACCCATCACTTTTCACAGGTCAAATGAACACTGCATCACGGAAGTCCTTCCAGAGGGCATCTGATCAACATCACAATACACCAAAACATCTCCTGCCGCCTCTGTGAAGCAGCAAAATGGTTTCCCCGCAGAAGCTCTATTTGTTTGTGCGGATCAGCGACTGAGGGAACGCTAATACGGCCAAAGCATCTCTGATCCCTCAGTTAGTAGTTGAGGCGATTAAGGACTTTGAGCATGTTGTGATAGAACAAGCGCGTGTGCTAGCGGTCTTCGGACGAAAAATAATAATACCGGCGCTCACCTGCAGTGTCGATGGACCCCGGCCACGGTTTGGATGATGGAGCACTCGCCCTCGTTGAGGCAAAAGGCCAGGTCCTTATCTTCCACGCAGGGCTTGAAAACTTCGGAGCGTAGACTGGGCTGAGTCGGGGCCATCGCTGAAAGAAACCGAAAGAAAAATGTTAAGCAGGACGGATGAGGTCTTCAAAATGCAGACTATCGATTAAAAAGGTTGAAATCAACCTGCAAAGTCTCTTTGACCTTTCTTTTGTTTGCTCTTAAATATTGGACGGAGATTTGTTGTCGGATCTTAAAGCGAAGCGCTTGTAAACTTGTTCAACAATAAAAATTAAATGCTCCTGGTAAGGTTGTTTGTGGAAAAAAAGGGGGCCTTAAGATAAGACCTTGAGGAATGCCATGTGGGGAAATATGACCTATAAAACGAGGATCTTTGTCAAGTCATCATAGTTTCTTGCAGTATCGGGTAGACCCTTCTATCTACCGAGAGAGCCAACGGTGGTCATGGTGGTTGCTGCTCACGTTCCACCGGATACTAACGTTAGCATAGCGCTATCAATAAACAGCAGCTTGCACACCCCGTCGGAGCTTTTATCGTCGGACTGTACTTCCCAAATCCATTCAATACGTGGACTGAGCAATTAGGGAAAAACACTGGACCGTGTGTACAGTAAGATCAAACATCTAGTTGGATCCGGCCATCTCTGTCTGTCCCTCACCCCCTCATACACACCCCTCCGGCCGAGGCTTGAACCAGCGACCTCCCAGTCTCGGAGCGGGCGCCCTACCATTTAGGCTACCGAGCTGGTTTAAGGGGTTTACATTCCACAGTCGAGCTGCGATATGTGAACATGCTAGCGGCGTTCCCTGTGACATGCTCGACCCATACAACAAAACGGAGATGCCCGGCTGCCATTTCTCAGAACCGCAATGCAGGGAACACCGCCCCGTAATATACGGGCAGATGCTAGGCAAGCTGTTGCGCCAGAAACATCAGTAACGGCTGCTAGCGAGCTACATGCTAGCAGTCTGTCGACGCCTCGGCGTAATCGTCGAGCGCCGCGATTGGATTACTCGCCATTCATCCCTTTACGATATTTGTCCCGGCTGCCGATTTTTCGCTAATTGCCGATCGTCCGGCTAGCGTAGCGTGCCGTCCGTCTCGGTTGGCCGGCTGCCTCCCGTCGACAGATGCTCTGGCCGGCCATTACTGGGAGAGGAATGAAAACACTGGAATCTGTTTGTTGCGCCCCGGAGTATCGTTCAATCTGTGTTTTGTTTACGGCCGCTGATCGATCAATCTGGGGTTCTTGATGGAAGGCCCCGGAGATGAGAAGGAATCGGTTGGAACGGGAAAAATAGAAGCCGGATTGCCGATAATAAACATGCAGATCATGAATATTCTGACGCTCGTATCAAGGCTGCCAAATGTGGTCTTAGACATGGCTGGTTCTCCACTGGTTTGGCTTCGGGACCCACCATTCCACACTCAGGGTTGGGTAGGGTTACCTTTAACTTGATTACCGTAAATTCCGGACTATAGAGCGCACCTGATTATAAGCCGCACCCACCACATTTTAAGAGGATAACCGCTTTTGTACTTACACAAGCCGCACCCGTATATAAGCCGCACGCGCCCACATTAAAACATGCAACACCATCACGAAATTAACCCAAACCCGACTTCAAGTCCTGCGATTGTAACTGAATATAAAGTACACAGTCCAAAATCCACAGCTGTAAAAATGAACGGAAAATGATACCAGTACTTAAGGTTTGATGCAGACCTGCAGAGTCCGGGTCCAGTTGGAAATAATCCAAGGAAAAAAATGTATATCTCCAAAGGTAAGGGTGGGAAAAATATATATCCACTATTGTCCGCTGCGTCCACAAACACGTCTCACCTATACTCCACTTCCCGTCAGCCCCCGTTGTTTTTCGCCCCTTCTTTTTGATTCGCCCGTGAATAAGTCTCTAAAATGAATACATTACAAAAATATACAGTTGCAAATACATATTATACATAGTTACACATATTTACAAAGAAAGACGGTACACAGAGAGAGTTTTGAAAAATTTAATAATAATATTATAACTTTTATCCCAAACCGTGCCTGTGAAGGGTAGCAAAACGCTACTAGCAACACGCTCGCAACACAGTAAACGAGTCTGTTAAGAAAACATACCGTACTTGTAGGAATCTCAGTTCATCTTCCTCCTTATAACGACGTCTTCAAAGTCATCTTCCCCACTAGGGGACAAAGACTTTGACATATAGACGTCGTCCCACGCTCCCTTATTCAAAAACACGCTAGCAACACGCTCGCAAAATAAAATTTATGTGCAGTAGCTCTGTTTCCTTCTTTATCGGACTGCTCGATTGCATTTAGCTAAAAAGCTGCGTCATGCGCCTTTCTTTTGGCAATTTGCATGATGAAGGCATGTTGTTGCAGTCTTCCTCTGCACATATATTCCACCGGTCTAAATCTTACCTTTTTTACTCGAGCGCCGCTGGCGGCTGTTAGAAAAATGACATGAATTGGCCGCATCACTGAATAAGCCGCAGGGTTGAACGTTTGGGAAAAATAGTAGCGACTTATAGTCCGGAATTTACGGTACTTTCAATGACTTTTGGATGACTCCAATACCAAATATGCTAATAAAAGACAAAAGAAACTCAATATGAATAAAATGATGACTCACAACACGTGGTAAGCTTTCTTTCCTGGCTTTGATCTCCGACAAAACGAACATAAAATGCGACGGAAACAAAATGTCCCCTGTTGTCAGTCCGTCTGCGAACCTCAGTTTACTCTAGGCAAGCTAATCCACCCCGACTCCCACCTGTTTTTTGCTCCCGTCTGTTCACTGGCTTCGACCCGTTTTCTGATCCCGACCACGTCTACTCTCCTGTCTTGGCTTTCGACTCGTTTCCGACCCCAACCACGTTTTTGCTCTCCTGTCCTGGCTACTGACCCGTTTTTTTTCCGTTTCTGACACCGCCATCGCTCGCCACGGAAAGCCGGAAATATATTTTGATTAAATCATAAAAAAAAAATGTTTTTGAGACAAATCTCTCTGTCATGGTTACCGATGTGAATCACCTGTGCCCGCTCCTTTGGGGCCAACTGCCTCTGACTGGCTCTCCGTCCCTATTTAAACCCACTCCTATCCGTCCCCTTTTGTCAGTCCGTCTTCAGTTAACACTAGGAAAGCCTTTTTGAGCCTGACCACATTTACTCTCCCGTACCGGCTTTTAACCTCATTTCGTCCCTGACCACGTCTATTCTCCTTTCCTGGCTTACGACCAGGGTTGGGTAGGGTTACTTGAACTGGATTACTTTCAATGACTTTTGGATTACTCCAATACCAGCTCAGTAGCCTAGATGGTAAGGCGCCCGCTTTGAGACTGGGAGGTCGGTGGTTCGCGCCCCGGCCGAGTCATTCCCAAGACTTAAAAAGTGGTCGGCGGCGCCCTCTGTTGGCTGCGGCTGCATCGGCTCGCTACAACGGGTCAGGTGCAATCGACATTTCGTTCTGTGTACATTGTTACACAGAATGACAATACAAGGAAATTATTATTACTATTATTATTATTATTATATGCTCATAAAAGACAAAAGAAACTAAATATGAATACATTTACGACTCACAACACGTGGTAAGCTTTCTCTGCTGGCTTTGATCTCTGGCAAAACGAACATCAAATGCCACAGAAACCAAGCCTGCACAAAATGGAGTCATTTGATTCCTATTTAGTTTCTTTTGTCTTTTATTATCATATTTGGTATCGGAGTAATCCAAAAGTCATTGAAAGTAATCCAGTTAAAGTAACCCTACCCAACCCTGTCCACACTAATGACAAGCTGCGACCCCAAAAATTAATAATCCGCTTCTCGAATGTATCAAATGAAAGGATGGCGCTGTTTAAATTAGTTTATGCTAACCCAACCCTCGATTTACGCTTTTCGACCCTGACTCACTCCTGTTTTGGCTCCCGTCTGTTTCCCGGGTTTGACCCGTTTTCTGATCTGGTTTTTTTGCTCTCCTGTCCCGATTACTGCTCCTGTTTTTCTCCCGTTACGATCTGTTTTGATCTCAACCACGTCTACTCCTCCCTTGGTTTTTGACTTGTTTCCGATCCCGATCACGTTTTTGCTCTTCAATCCCGGCGACTGACCTGTTTTTTTCCGCTCCCGACACCGCCATCGCTCGCCACGGAGTTACCACTTCCGTGTTCAGAGCCACCTGCTACCCGCGACCACCGAATCGTGTGCGCAATCCTTTCCCCTCTTCCCGATAAACTGAGAGAAACGTACGCAAGTGGGTCCTGTCTCTGTTCTGGTCCTGACACACAATCGTTTCCTTCCTTAATTCGATCACTGTTGCCTTTATTTTCCACTTCTCCTACCCCTTATCTCTAACTTCCTTAGGACCCATTATTATGAAAAGAAAAAGGAAATAAAACCAACAAGATCCCAATAAAATGAGATGGTGTCCCTTTTAAATTGCCGATCGTCTGAACAGTTAGAAAAGATCAAGGGATTATCGCCATTTACTGTGAAAGAGTGTAATCGACCTAACATGTTTTTTTTTTCTTCCAAGCATTATTTTGCCAAGGAAAAAGCCAGTGACCTACTGAAAACAGGTCCGCAGCCCACTTTGAGGTCCTGACCCACCGGTTGAGAAACACCACTTAAAAATTTTAACCTAAAACTACCAAACATGCCAACGTTTTGCCATTAAAAATTGCTCAGTGATATTGTGCACTATAATTCTGCCAGGTCACTACAATATTGCCAAAAAACAACAACATGTACTAGCTAAAAACAGGAAGTGACACACTAACAGAATTTTTTCCTAAATGTATGTGGAAATAGAGAAAATATTTTCTGTTTTTGTTGACAAAATCACATCCAAGGACAGAGATCATCCATGCATATGGTACTGAATGAATTAATGATGCAATATGAGATTTAAAAGGTTCCTTTGATAGAGCCCTGAGGAACACCACGTGTGCTTCGTAGCAGTAGGAGGAAAAACAGTAACTTAAAACAGAGTTTCTTTTACAAAGTTTGTTTCAGACTCAAACCATTAACAATTGATGGCCAGCATCCCAAACTCCCGAATAAAAACCGTGTTACATTACCCGAGATAAAATCCAGTAAAAATAAAGGCCGTAATCCAAACTCGGCAAATTCCAACCCATTCCCGGAGGACGGCATTTAAAAGGCTTTCTATTCCAAGACGTACCTTCAAAAATAGAAAATGGAACGCAGCGTTCCCAGGCACGGGAAGCGAGTCCCCGGCAATAATTGTCACGGCGTTTCCAGTCGCTCTCAGCTTTTATCTCAACGGTGGCGGCGGTGACCGCATTAAGGTATGCAAAGAAGAAGCCCCCTTTGTTATGTGCTATGTCGGGTCAGCGGTTTTAAGGCGAGATTCTCCTACGCTCTGAAAATTGTTGATTTCATAGTCTGTTTTGTCTTTTTGCATCCAGATTGGAAGAGTCAAGGCCAAGCAGACGGCACGTCTCGTTTTTTTTCTTTTAAGCAGTTACAAGATTCCCTGTCGAAACTTCAATTCCCTTTACTCGTCGTTCCCGATTGGAGGTGTCACGTACAGCAACCCAGGAACTTTCCACACAGTGTCATCTATCAAGCTTCACATTTATTCATATTAAACTATTTTCCAAGAATCGACCACATGTGAGTGAAGGATTTTATAGTTTTGACTATAAAGGATTTTATACATTAGACCACGGGTGTCGAACTCATTTGAACTCGGGGGCCACACGATAGAACAAACATTCTGTCGGGGGCCGGACTAGTAGATTAAAGAGAAAGAAAAAGGGAGGTAAATAAATAAGAGAAAGAGGAAAAGAAAAGAAGGGAGAGGGCGGGACAAAGAAAGAGAGAGGGAGAGAGCGTGAGAAACAAAAGATAAAAAGAGAAGTCGTGAGAGAGGGGGAAAGAAAGGGAGAGGAAGAAAGAAATCCAAAGGAGAGAAAAGAAAGCACGGAGCGTAGGATGAGAGAAAGAGAGAAAAGGAAAAAAAGAAGTTAGACAAAAGAAGTTAAAAAGACACAGAGAGAAAGAGAAAGAGAGAAAGAGAAAGAGAAAGAGAAAGAGAAAGAGAAAGAGAAAGAGAAAGAGAAAGAGAGAAAGAGAAAGAGAAAGAGAGAAAGAGAGAAAGAGAGAAAGAGAGAAAGAGAGAAAGAGAGAAAGAGAAAGAGAAAGAGAGAAAAAGAGAAAAAGACAAAGAAAGAGAAAGAGAAAGAGAAAAAGAGAAAAAGAGAAAGAGAAAGAGAAAAAGAGAAAAAGAGAAAAAGAGAAAGAGAAAGAGAAAAAGAGAGAAAGAAAAAGAAAAAGAAAAAGAAAAAGAAAAAGAAAAGGAGAAAGAGAAAGAGAAAGAGAGAGAAAGAGAGAGAAAGAGAAAAAGAGAAAAAGAGAAAAAGAGAAAAAGAAAAAAAGAGAAAAAGAGAAAAAAAGAGGAAGAAAGAAAGAAAGAAATAAGAAAGAAAAAAAGAAAGAGAAAGAGAGAGAGAGAGACAGACAGAAAGGGAGAGAAATAAATACAAGTACAGTGTCTTTGTTAGAGGCACCTGGCTTTGGCAACATCAAGTTGACATATTTCAACCTGCAGCTTGTTTTTATCTTGCGCTTCTCTGAGTGTTGTCTCGCGGGCCGGATTCAATCCCTTAGCGGGCCTGATCCGGCCCGCGGGCCGCCTGTTTCACACCTGTGGTCTAGCTCGTCCTGTCCAGTATCAACCCCATCTGTCCGAAATGTGCCAATAAGGACAAAATGCTAGCCAGGGGGGCAATCATTTCGCTAGGCTACGTACGGCAGGAAGTGAGAAACTCAAAGTTGCGAGTTTACCAGTGACGCAGGACTTTTGGGAATCGGTGATGATGTATAATGATCTATGATGTGGCATCAAAGTCAGGAAGAAAAATATCCGTCCTGTTCTGAAGACACAGCCGGAGGGAGAGACTCTTGTCAGGTCAGCCTTAAATTCCACGTCCCAAAAAAAAAAAATGATTTCCCGGGGAACCGATCAATCAAACGTGTTGTGCTTTCCAAGATAACATATGAATCATTTCTCCGAGAACTTTCCCGAGAATATGCAGAAAAAGTCGTTTTTACGATCCAGGATCACAGATTTTGTGGATGCTGTGTACGAACGCGCAATGTTGAGAAATACTGCTTGTCGTTGCGGTTCCTATTTGCGTTTTATCAAAGTGACGGGGCAAGAAAATGGCCTTTGATTACAACCGTGACGTGAGGAACACGTGCCGGCTAATTGGCGATCTAATGAGGATGTATAATCCTGTGTTGAAGGTCACGAGGGGGATCAGGTCGGATGGAACAGGACGATGAATGTACATTGGTTTATTTTGGTGAGGACTCGGGTGGAGGTGAGGTGATTTTGCGACATGTAAATCCTGTCTTTTGTAAGAAAATCCAAGAAAAACAAGACTGTTTAAACAAAGACATACAAGAACAATGATGGGTGGAATAGAAAGGTCACAAGGAGGATCAGGTCGGATGGAACAGGACAATGAATGTACATTGGTTTATTTTGGTGAGGACTCGGTGGAGGTGAGGCGATTTAGCGACATGTAAAGCCTGTCTTTTGTAAGAAAATCCAAGAAAAATAAGTGTTTAAACAGAGACAGAGAAGAACAATGATGGGTGGAATATAAAGGTCACAAGGGGGATCAGGTCGGATGGAACAGGACGATGAATGTACATTGGTTTATTTTTTGTGAGGACTCGGGTGGAGATGAAGTGATTTTGCGACGTGTAAAGCCTGTCTTTTGTAAGAAAATCCAAGAAAAATAAGTGTTTAAACAGAGACAGAGAAGAACAATGATGGGTGGAATATAAAGGTCACAAGGGGGATCAGGTCGGATGGAACAGGACAATGAATGTACATTGGTTTATTTTGGTGAGGACTCGGGTGGAGATGAGGTGATTTAGCGACGTGTAAAGCCTGTCTTTTGTAAGAAAATCCAAGAAAAATAAGTGTTTAAACAGAGACAGAAGAACAATGATGGGTGGAATATAAAGGTCACAAGGGATCAGGTTAGATGGAACAGGACAATGATTGTACATTGGTTTCAACAGTGGCTCCCTGTGTATTTGACACCTTTTCATTTTTGAAAGGACGCGCGGGGGAGGTGAGGCGATTTTGCGACACGTAAAGCCTGTCTTTTGTAAGAAAATCCCAGAAAAAAAGACTATTTAAACAGAGACAGAGAAGAACAGTGATGGGTGGATAATACATTTCCAAGTGGTAAACTGTAATGGCAAGAACTTCCTGCAACTGAAAATGTAAGCTACATATTACCGTCATATTCCCCAAAAACAACTATATTTATGATTTACTCAAAAGTATATTTCTGGCTTTGCAAAATACAAGCATCACACTATTTGTTTTTACTTTTTAAAGGTGCTGGATATTTTAAAAAAATGCTGACTATTATTACACCATCCCCTGATCTGAAACCAACATGAGGGCAAGAAAAACCCAAAAAACCCCAACATGAGGAAAATTTCAGGATTACCAGGCAAAGGATGTTGCAATTACAAAAAATACAGAGATATTGTTCACAAAAAGTATTGGTTATTCATATGATTCTGTGACACGTAAAGCCTGTCTTTTGTAAGAAAATCCAAGAAAAATAAGTGTTCAAACAGAGACAGAGAAGAACAATGATGGGTGGAATATAAAGGTCACAAGGAGGATCAGGTCGGATGGAACAGGACAATGAATGTACATTGGTTTATTTTTGTGAGGACTCGGGTGGAGATGAGGTGATTTTGCGACGTGTAAAGCCTGTCTTTTGTAAGAAAATCCAAGAAAAATAAGTGTTCAAACAGAGACAGAGAAGAACAATGATGGGTGGAATATAAAGGTCAGAAGGAGGATCAGGTCGGATGGAACACGACGATGAATGTAAATTGGTTTATTTTTGTGAGGACTCGGGTGGATTTTGCGACGTGTAAAGCCTGTCTTTTGTAAAAAAATCCAAGAAAAACAAGACCGTTTTAAACAGAGACAGAGAAGAACAATGATGGGTGGAGTATATAGGTCACAAGGGATCAGGTCGGATGGAACAGGACAATGAATGTACATTGGTTTATTTTTGTGAGGACTCGGGTGGATTTTGCGACGTGTAAAGCCTGTCTTTTTCAAAAAAATCCAAGAAAAACAAGACTGTTTAAACAGAGACAGAAGAACAATGATGGGTGGAATATAAAGGTCACAAGGGATCAGGTCGGATGGAACAGGACGATGAATGTACATTGGTTTGTTTTTGTGAGGACTCGGGTGGAGGTGAGGTGATTTTGCGACGTGTAAAGCCTGTCTTTTGTAAGAAAATCCAAGAAAAATAAGTGTTCAAACAGAGACAGAGAAGAACAATGACGGGTGGAATATTAAGGTCACAAGGGGGATCAGGTCGGATGGAACAGGACAATGAATGTACATTGGTTTATTTTGGTGAGGACTCGGTGGAGGTGAGGCGATTTAGCGACATGTAAAGCCTGTCTTTTGTAAGAAAATCCAAGAAAAATAAGTGTTTAAACAGAGACAGAGAAGAACAATGATGGGTGGAATATAAAGGTCACAAGGGGGATCAGGTCGGATGGAACAGGACGATGAATGTACATTGGTTTATTTTTTGTGAGGACTCGGGTGGAGATGAAGTGATTTTGCGACGTGTAAAGCCTGTCTTTTGTAAGAAAATCCAAGAAAAATAAGTGTTTAAACAGAGACAGAGAAGAACAATGATGGGTGGAATATAAAGGTCACAAGGGGGATCAGGTCGGATGGAACAGGACAATGAATGTACATTGGTTTATTTTGGTGAGGACTCGGGTGGAGATGAGGTGATTTAGCGACGTGTAAAGCCTGTCTTTTGTAAGAAAATCCAAGAAAAATAAGTGTTTAAACAGAGACAGAAGAACAATGATGGGTGGAATATAAAGGTCACAAGGGATCAGGTTAGATGGAACAGGACAATGATTGTACATTGGTTTCAACAGTGGCTCCCTGTGTATTTGACACCTTTTCATTTTTGAAAGGACGCGCGGGGGAGGTGAGGCGATTTTGCGACACGTAAAGCCTGTCTTTTGTAAGAAAATCCCAGAAAAAAAGACTATTTAAACAGAGACAGAGAAGAACAGTGATGGGTGGATAATACATTTCCAAGTGGTAAACTGTAATGGCAAGAACTTCCTGCAACTGAAAATGTAAGCTACATATTACCGTCATATTCCCCAAAAACAACTATATTTATGATTTACTCAAAAGTATATTTCTGGCTTTGCAAAATACAAGCATCACACTATTTGTTTTTACTTTTTAAAGGTGCTGGATATTTTAAAAAAATGCTGACTATTATTACACCATCCCCTGATCTGAAACCAACATGAGGGCAAGAAAAACCCAAAAAACCCCAACATGAGGAAAATTTCAGGATTACCAGGCAAAGGATGTTGCAATTACAAAAAATACAGAGATATTGTTCACAAAAAGTATTGGTTATTCATATGATTCTGTGACACGTAAAGCCTGTCTTTTGTAAGAAAATCCAAGAAAAATAAGTGTTCAAACAGAGACAGAGAAGAACAATGATGGGTGGAATATAAAGGTCACAAGGAGGATCAGGTCGGATGGAACAGGACAATGAATGTACATTGGTTTATTTTTGTGAGGACTCGGGTGGAGATGAGGTGATTTTGCGACGTGTAAAGCCTGTCTTTTGTAAGAAAATCCAAGAAAAATAAGTGTTCAAACAGAGACAGAGAAGAACAATGATGGGTGGAATATAAAGGTCAGAAGGAGGATCAGGTCGGATGGAACACGACGATGAATGTAAATTGGTTTATTTTTGTGAGGACTCGGGTGGATTTTGCGACGTGTAAAGCCTGTCTTTTGTAAAAAAATCCAAGAAAAACAAGACCGTTTTAAACAGAGACAGAGAAGAACAATGATGGGTGGAGTATATAGGTCACAAGGGATCAGGTCGGATGGAACAGGACAATGAATGTACATTGGTTTATTTTTGTGAGGACTCGGGTGGATTTTGCGACGTGTAAAGCCTGTCTTTTTCAAAAAAATCCAAGAAAAACAAGACTGTTTAAACAGAGACAGAAGAACAATGATGGGTGGAATATAAAGGTCACAAGGGATCAGGTCGGATGGAACAGGACGATGAATGTACATTGGTTTGTTTTTGTGAGGACTCGGGTGGAGGTGAGGTGATTTTGCGACGTGTAAAGCCTGTCTTTTGTAAGAAAATCCAAGAAAAATAAGTGTTCAAACAGAGACAGAGAAGAACAATGACGGGTGGAATATTAAGGTCACAAGGGGGATCAGGTCGGATGGAACAGGACAATGAATGTACATTGGTTTATTTTGGTGAGGACTCGGGTGGAGATGAGGTGATTTTGCGACGTGTAAAGCCTGTCTTTTGTAAGAAAATCCAAGAAAAATAAGTGTTTAAACAGAGACAGAAGAACAATGATGGGTGGAATATGAAGGTCACAAGTGGGATCAGGTCAGATGGAACAGGACAATGAATGTACATTGGTTTATTTTTGTGAGGACTCGGGTGGAGATGAGGTGATTTTGCGACATGTAAAGCCTGTCTTTTGTACGAAAATCCAAGAAAAATAAGTGTTTAAACAGAGACAGAGAAGAACAATGATGGGTGGAATATAAAGGTCACAAGGAGGATCAGGTCGGATGGAACAGGACAATGAATGTACATTGGTTTATTTTTTGTGAGGACTCGGGTGGAGATGAAGTGATTTTGCGACGTGTAAAGCCTGTCTTTTGTAAGAAAATCCAAGAAAAATAAGACTGTAAAAACAGACAGAAGAACAATGATGGGCGGAATATAAAGGTCACAAGGGATCAGGTTGGATGGAACAGGACAATGATTGTACATTGGTTTCAACAGTGGCTCCCTGTATATTTGACACCTTTTCATTTTTGAAAGGACGCGGGGGGAGGTGGGTCGATTTTGCGACACGTAAAGCCTGTCTTTTGTAAGAAAATCCCAGAAAAAAAGACTATTTAAACAGAGACAGAGAAGAACAGTGATGGGTGGATAATACATTTCCAAGTGGTAAACTGTAATGGCAAGAACTTCCTGCAACTGAAAATTTAAGCTACATATTACCGTCATATTCCCCAAAAACAACTATATTTATGATTTACTCAAAAGTATATTTCTGGCTTTGCAAAATACAAGCATCACACTATTTATTTTTACTTTTTAAAGGTGCTGGATATTTTTAAAAAATGCTGACTTATGACAGCATCCCCTGATCTGAAACCAACATGAGGGCAAGAAAAACCCAAAAAACCCCAACATGAGGAAAATTTCAGGATTACCAGGCAAAGGATGTTGCAATTACAAAAAATATAGAGATATTGTCCACAAAAAGTATAGGTTATTCATATGATTCTGTGACACGTAAAGCCTGTCTTTTGTAAGAAAATCCAAGAAATATAAGACCATTTAAACAGAGACCGAGAAGAACAGTGATGGGTGGATAATACATTTCCAAGTGGTAAACTCTAACTTCCTGCAACTTATATGCTTTCAATATAATATCGAAAGAGTATTATCAGTGTCTAGTATCGACGGTATCAAAATATCACAGAAAATCAGAGTGGCTTAGTGTTAATTGAAGCCCGGAGAAGTTTTCACGTGCCGCTTACTGTACAACCGGTAAGGACTTCTGAAATTGTTCATTCCCTTCTGGCAAAACTCCAAGAAAACTCTCTCCGCTTCAACCGTCTTTGAAAGCGTTCTTTTATGGCTCTTTACAGTAGTTACAATGCGACTGGAGTGCCGTGACAAATTAGAGGCGTCAAACAAGTACAGTATCGAGTCGGTTTAATGAGCTCCGAATCAAATGAACTCCCCGCCGGCCCGTTCCCAGCCGAGTCGATGCCGATTCCTCCCTTTGGAATCGGTTTCGCCTTGGCAGAATCGGTTGGACGCCGAAGAAAATCGGGGTACGGAAACGCGGCAGCTGGTCGGGGATCACGGAAGAGAATTCCGAGATCGCTCCAATTGAGGGGTGTCAAACTCATTTTAACTCGGGGGCCACACGATAGAATAAACATTCTGTCGGGGGCCGGACGAGTAGATTAAAGAGAGAGAGAGAGAGAGAGAGAGAGAGAGAGAGAGAGAGAGAGAGAGAGAGAGAGAGAGAGAGAGAAAATGGGTGGAAAAGAGAGAGGGAGAAAAAATGGGTGGAACAGAGAGAAAGAGAAAAAATGGGTGGAAAAAAGAGCGAAAGAGAAAATGGGTGGAAAAGAGAGCGAGAGAGAGAGAGAGAGAGAAAATGGGTGGAAAAGAGAGCGAGAGAGAAAATGGGTGGAAAAGAGAGCGAGAGAGAGAGAGAGAGAGAGAGAAAATGGGTGGAAAAGAGCGAGAGAGAGAGAGAGAGAGAAAATGGGTGGAAAAGAGCGAGAGAGAGAGAAAAAAAATGGGTGGAAGAGAGAAAGAGAGAAAGAGAGAGAGAGCGAGAGCTACAAGTACAGTGTCTTTGTTCGAGGCACCTGGCTTTGGCAACATCAGGTTGACATATTTCAACCTTTAGCTTGTTTTTCTCTTGCGCTTCTCTGAGTGTTGTCTCGCGGGCAGAGACAGAGCAGGAGAGAGAGAGAGAGAGGGCGAGAGAGCGAGAGAGAGAAAGCGAGAGAGCGAGAGAGAGAGGGCGAGAGAGAGAGAGAGAGAGAGCGAGAAAGCGAGAGAGCGGGAGAGAAAGCGAGAGAGAAAGCGAGAGAGAAAGCGAGAGAGAAAGCGAGAGAGAAAGCGAGAGAGCGAGAGCGAGAGCGATAGAGAGAGAGAGAGAGAGGAAGAGAGAGAGAGGAAGAGAGACAGTAAGACAGAAAGCTAGACAGTAAGATAAAAAGAGAGAGTAGTGAGAGAGCGTAAGAGAAAGACAGATCAGACAGAGCGAGAGGAAGAGATAGAAAGAGAGAGGGAGAGAGAGCGTGGGAGCCAGAGTTATAGAGAGAGTATGTTAGAGAGAGAGACAGTAATAGACAGAGGGGGAGGGAGAGAGGGAAAGAGGTCGAGAGAGCACAAGGCTGTGAGGGAGGGAGACAGTAAGATAGAGACAGAGAGACAAAGACAGAAGGACGGACACAGAGAAAGAGACAGAGAGAGAGAGAGACAGTAAGACACACGGGCGGGGCCAGTTGAGCGCCATGGCAACCGTGACCACTTTTGATTTACATACGTTATTTATAATCCTGCACGTGCATTTATCAAGACATGTCATTTTTAGATATCGAGTAAATCAGCAATATATTTGTTTTAAAGACAAATCTATAAAGGTGTTGGCTGAAATATGTATCTTAAATTTGCATTTGCAGGAAGTTCTTAATAATAAATGTTTATTAATACATATTTCATAAATTTAAGTGTGAACCTGTTTTTTGGACAATGCGTCACAAACTCATGCACATCTGTTCTCCTCTGCACTACCGGACTCCATTGTTATTGTTATTGTGACTTGTTTACCTGACTGCCCATTTTGCACATGTGGTTAGCTGCTCCTCTTGCACTCTTTGCACTACTGTATAATACTATACATAGCCATAATTATTTCGTATATTATTAGTACTTCAATACAACATTTTATTTATATCTGTACATTCAAGGAAACAAGACAATAAAATATATCTGAATCTGACAAGAAATGCAATAAAGGTACTATCGAGTAGTGTCAACGTCATTTTTAAGCAACAATTCCAAACCTTTACAAACACTTTGCCCAAAATCTATAGTTTTCAATCCTTGAAACATTCAAGCCTTTTCAAGGATTTCAAGCACACGACCACTTGAGAGTCGGGAAGCAGAGATTTCAAGAAGAAAGACCCAAACGCAGACCGCAGTGTGGCTTCCTGTCAGGCAGGCTCGATTAGAATTCGGAGGCGCGGGAATTCGGGGCGTGATCTACGAGGAGCAGGTGGCGGTGTTTTAATATGCATGGACGGGAATCTGCATCTGCAGACTGACACTCACTGAGCTTGTCTGTCCATTCTCTCAGAAGCTCCCGGGGCAGATGGGAAATTGGGAGGGGACGGTCTGATAAAACCTGGCTAACCTTTTTGGGTTAGTTGATTTTCTTTTACATCAAGCTGCCAAAATAAAATGAGAATGTAAATAGCAGTCTCAAACTCCTTTGATCAAAGTAACCCAACCCTGGGGTTATAATAAGCAATCTTCTTTGCGTGGGTTCCGTAATCAAAATTAAAAACCTAACCCTAACCCTAACCCAAAAGTAGTAAACATAACCCAATTCTGGATTTTTAAGCAATCTTTGCGTTCAAGACTCAAAATAGAACAACCCAGGCGTTATAAGCAGTCCTCTGAAAGTGGTCAATTGTAGAAATAGAAAACAACACTACAAACACCCTCAGTGATAGCAAAAATTATGTCAGAACCAGGACGAATGGAGGACCCAATCGCGTGATGTTTCTCAAAAGTTTGAGATATAGAGGAAAGGCAGCGCCCGTGATCCGGTGCCGAGGACGGGGGGATGAAGGAATCGGAATGTGTTAAGAATGCGATAGTAGATCTTCCGGAGCGGGAGATCGTAGCGTAGTAGATGGAAAAACAGGTCGTTAGCCGGGACAGGAGATCAAAACGTGGTCGGGGTCAAAAACGGGTTGTATTAGGAAACAAACGTGGAAATCAGGAACGGACGAGTGGGAAACGGGTGACAAAACGGGACCGACAGGAGTCAGAGTAAAAAATGCTTGCCTTGTAAAAACAGAGGTTTGTTGACGGACTGACAACAGGCGAGTGAAAGGACTGAAGAGCGGGCACAGGTGAATGTAATGAATAATCATGACACATTTACCCAACTCTTGAATTATAAGCAATCTTCTTTAAAATTGTTCAATAGTCAAAACAGGGAAGAACAGAACTTAATAGTCAAAAAATCCCAACCCTAGGTTTTATAAGCAATCTGCTTTGCATTTGTCCAGTCGTCAAATTATATGTGCGTACATTCTCAATTATAGTTAAAATAACCCAACCCTTAAATGATAAGCAATCTTCTTTACACGTTTCAAGATGCGAAATATGGAACAGTGTTCATGCGCTTTATAGTCAAAATAAGCCAAGACTGGAAATACAAGCAATCTTCTTTGCAATTGTGCAATAGTCAAAACAGGGAAGAACTATGAGCACCCACTCAATAACAGTAAAAGTTACCCAATCCTTGCATTAGAAGCAATATTATTTCCAAGAATTTAAGAAACTGTGTGCACAGGCTTAATGGTCAAAATATCCCAACCCTGGGTTTTATAAGCACTCTGCTTTGCAACTGTTTAGTAATCAAATTATATGACGCACATTCTCAATTATAGTTAAAATAAACCAACCCTTAACTGATAAGCAATCTTCTTTACAAGTTTCAAGATGCAAAATATGGAACAACAGTGTTCATGCACTTTATAGTCAAAGTAACCCAAGACTGGAATTACAAGCAATCTTCTTTGCAATTGTTCAATAGTCAAAATAGAGAACAACAATGCACACACCCAATAATAGTCAAAGTAACCCAAGACTGGAATCACAAGCAATCTTCTTTGCAATTGTTCGATAGTCAAAATAGAGAACAACAGTGCACACACCCAATAAGCTCCAAAGTAACCCAAGACTGGAATTACAAGCAATCTTCTTTGCAATTGTTCAATAGTCAAAATAGAGAACAACGGTGCACACACCCAATAGGAGTCAAAGTAACCCAAGACTGGAATCACAAGCAATCTTCTTTGCAATTTTTCAATTGTCAAAATAGAGAACAACAGTGCGGACACCCAATAAGAGCCAAAATAACCCAAAACTGGAATCACAAGCAATCTTCTTTGCAATTGTGCAATAGTCGAAACAGAGAACAACAGTGCACACACCCAATAGGAGTCAAAGTAACCCAAGACTGGAATTACAAGCAATCTTCTTTGCAATTGTTCAATAGGGAAAATAGAGAACAACAGTGCACTAACCCAATAGGAGTCAAAGTAACCCAAGACTTGCATTACAAGCAATCTTCTTTGCAATTGTTCAATAGTCAAAATATAGAACAACAGTGCACATACCCAATAGGAGTCAAAGTAACCCAAGACTGGAATCACAAGCAATCTTCTTTGCAATTGTGCAATAGTCAAAACAGAGAACAACAGTGCACACCCAATAAGCGCCAAAGTAACCCAAGACTGGAATTTCAAGCAATCTTCTTTGCAATTGTTCAATAGTCAAAATAGAGAACAACAGTGCACAAACCCAATAGGAGTCAAAGTAACCCAAGACTGGAATCACAAGCAATCTTCTTTGCAATTGTGCAATAGTCAAAACAGAGAACAACAGTGCACACACCCAAGAGGAGTCAAAGCAACCCAAAACTGGAATCACAAGCAATCTTCTTTGCAATTGTGCAATAGTCGAAACAGAGAACAACAGTGCACACACCCAATAGGAGTCAAAGTAACCCAAGACTGTAATCACAAGCAATCTTCTTTGCAATCGTGCAATAGTCAAAATATAGAACAACAGTGCACATACCCAATAGGAGTCAAAGTAACCCAAGACTGGAATCTCAAGCAATCTTCTTTGCAATCGTTCAATAGTCAAAATATAGAACAACAGTGCACATACCCAATAGGAGTCAAAGTAACCCAAGACTGGAATCACAAGCAATCTTCTTTGCAATCGTGCAATAGTCAAAATATAGAACAACAGTGCACAAACCCAATAGGAGCCAAAGCAACCCAAAACTGGAATCACAAGCAATCTTCTTTGCAATCGTGCAATAGTCAAAATATAGAACAACAGTGCACACACCCAATAGGAGTCAAAGTAACCCAAGACTGGAACCACAAGCAATCTTCTTTGCAATTGTTCAATAGTCAAAAAAATAGAACAACAGTGCACACACCCAATAGGAGTCAAAGTAACCCAAGACTGTAATCACAAGCAATCTTCTTTGCAATCGTGCAATAGTCAAAATATAGAACAACAGTGCACATACCCAATAGGAGTCAAAGTAACCCAAGACTGGAATCTCAAGCAATCTTCTTTGCAATCGTTCAATAGTCAAAATATAGAACAACAGTGCACATACCCAATAGGAGTCAAAGTAACCCAAGACTGGAATCACAAGCAATCTTCTTTGCAATCGTGCAATAGTCAAAATATAGAACAACAGTGCACAAACCCAATAGGAGCCAAAGCAACCCAAAACTGGAATCACAAGCAATCTTCTTTGCAATCGTGCAATAGTCAAAATATAGAACAACAGTGCACACACCCAATAGGAGTCAAAGTAACCCAAGACTGGAACCACAAGCAATCTTCTTTGCAATTGTTCAATAGTCAAAAAAATAGAACAACAGTGCACACACCCAATAGGAGTCAAAGTAACCCAAGACTGTAATCACAAGCAATCTTCTTTGCAATCGTGCAATAGTCAAAATATAGAACAACAGTGCACATACCCAATAGGAGTCAAAGTAACCCAAGACTGGAATCTCAAGCAATCTTCTTTGCAATCGTTCAATAGTCAAAATATAGAACAACAGTGCACATACCCAATAGGAGTCAAAGTAACCCAAGACTGGAATCACAAGCAATCTTCTTTGCAATCGTGCAATAGTCAAAATATAGAACAACAGTGCACAAACCCAATAGGAGCCAAAGCAACCCAAAACTGGAATCACAAGCAATCTTCTTTGCAATCGTGCAATAGTCAAAATATAGAACAACAGTGCACACACCCAATAGGAGTCAAAGTAACCCAAGACTGGAACCACAAGCAATCTTCTTTGCAATTGTTCAATAGTCAAAAAAATAGAACAACAGTGCACACACCCAATAGGAGTCAAAGTAACCCAAGACTGGAATTACAAGCAATCTTCTTTGCAATCGTGCAATAGTCAAAATATAGAACAACAGTGCACACACCCAATAGGAGTCAAAGTAACCCAAGACTGGAATCACAAGCACTCCTCTTTGCAATCGTGCAATAGTCAAAATATAGAACAACAGTGCACATACCCAATAGGAGTCAAAGTAACCCAAGACTGGAATCACAAGCAATCTTCTTTGCAATTGTGCAATAGTCAAAACAGAGAAAATAACCCATTTTTCTGTCGTGCTTCTCTCAGCATTGTCTCACGGGCCGGATTAAATCTATTGGCAGGCTGATAAGGACAACGTTGCGTAAGTTCGACACCCCTTGCATATGTGATTGAAAAAACAAAAAATTGGGCCGGACTGCTCGCTTCGTTTCAATGCTTTGCTCCCCTAATGGCAAAATTGGGCTACGCTTCATAGCAGCGTAAGAGGGTAGGGAGGGGAAGGGCATGAAATGGGATATCCTCCGATCGGAATAGAAAATAGGCCGAGATAAGAACGGGAAAGCTGCCGGTGCCACTGCGGCATAAAAACACACAAATCTGATTTCGCTTACACGTGTAGATAAATAAAACCAAAGAGAAATCACAACGAAGGTAATCAAAGACACCAAAGAGATCAAAACATATAGAATTTGTAAACCATTTGCTATAACTCCCAGCAGCGTTTTAATGGCGGAATCGCAATGTTCCCTGTCATTTTCCGGGAGTCTGAGCGTTCACACAAAGTCGGTGAGCAACGCTTGAAACAACAGTGAGCAACGGCAATCCCAAGTGTGGCAACTAAATCGTTATCAAACATGGCCAAAACTTGACATCAAGTTATATTTTGCTGAGTTTTCGGCAATGCAAAATTATTTTCCTTTTGTTTCTTTCTTTTCTTTTTTAATGGCTTTTTTTCTGATTTTTTCCCTTTTTTTCTCTTTTGTTTCTTTTTTTCTCAGCTTTTCACTACTTTTTCATTTTGCTATTTTTTTTCTTTTTTCTTCTATTCCCCCCTTCCTTTAAATCATTTTGTGCATAATCTTACATAACATTTGGTCATGTTGGGATGAAAGAAGCAAAAACAACCTGAAGAGCCGTTTAGGACCCGAAAGAGCCGGTTCCGTTCAGTGAGCCGAGCCGAAGAAGCCGGTTCTCGAAAAACTCTACTAACTTGACTCGACTTCGTTC
Organism: Urocampus carinirostris; assembly: GCF_059441175.1. Lineage (NCBI taxonomy): Eukaryota > Metazoa > Chordata > Actinopteri > Syngnathiformes > Syngnathidae > Urocampus > Urocampus carinirostris. Next base: position 25,086,592 of record NC_142367.1, on the reverse strand, counting down.
TACTTTTGGGTTTTTATGGAGCAGAGCCATAGCTGTAGGCCGGACCTTCCCAGACCCGATAACAATTCACATAGCACCCAAAGGTGATCTAGATATCTTTGCATCCTTCTGACTTTCCTCACAGTCCGATTTAATTCATGACTTTTTTTTTTTTTTTTCAATGCAACACGCCGCTAAAGCTAGCAGTCTCTCTGCTTCCGGGTTTGTTTTGGGTCACTTGTGCGTCCACCCTGTTGTTTGACAGACAGAATACACCAGCCTATCACAGGCATTCACGCCCACCTGACACACAAAGCCCTCCCTAACCTGCCCCGTAATAGCATCTGCTGTGTGCTGTCTGCTGACCATAAAGACGATTCAGTGCAAAATCCGCGTAACAGTGAAATAGCATTATCCTAAGCACAAAGTGGAGAGGCGTCCTTTGTACTCAGAACTATTTTTAGTCAAGAAAACCAAAAATATACGTATTCTTATTCTCTTTGGGTCCGTGCTAGTTGGTCCCAAAGTAATCGCCTGCCGTTTTCTCTTCAATTGTGGCCCCAGGGTTGGTCTATGTGTCCTTGGATAGCATCAGCTTGTTATTTTGATGCAGGATTGCAATGTGATGGCACGCAGCAATTTTCATGTCACCTCGGCACAAGTGACAGCTCCTGTTTGTTTTCTTCAACGGTTGAAGGCGGCGAAAAAAAAAGAAAAAAAACAGCTCCTTTAATTGCACACGTCGGAAAGTAGGGTTTTTTTTACTCTAAAAAAGAAATTGTACTTCAATCGAAACGCCTCTGACAACATTTAGAATAGATAAGAATATGTGTGGACAGGCTTGATAGTTAAAGTAACCCAACACTGGATTTATAAACACTTTTCTTTGCAACGGTAGTCAAAATAGAGAACATTGCACAAGCTCAATAGTAGTGAAAACAACCCAACCCTGGCGTATTAAACACTCTTCTTTGTAAGTGTTATTGAACACAAAATAGAACCACCAAGGCCTTATAAGATATCCCCATTTGAAAGTGTTCAATTGTCAAAATACAAAAAAAAAGTGTGTACACACTCAATTACAGTCAAAGTAACACAACCCTGAATGTATAAGCAATTTTCCGACAATTTCTTCCTAGCCAAACTAGAAAATAACAGAGTGCACAAGGGTAATAATAGTGAAACGAACACAAGAATGGCATTAGAAGCAATCTTCTTTGTAAGGTTCCAATAGTCAAAATAGAACCACCTGGGCCTTTCGGACATCCCTTTTGAAATTGTTCGATTGTCAAAATACAACAGTGTGCATGGACTCAATAATAACCAAAGTAACACAACCCTGGTGTTATAGGCAATTTTCTTTACAATCGGTCAATAGCCAAAATAGAAAACAACAGTGAGCACAAGCTCAGTAATAGTGAAAATAGCACAACCATGGCATCAGAAGCAACATTCTTTGTAAGCGTCCAATAGTCGAGTTAGGATCAATTGTAAAAATACATAGTCTGCAGACACTCAATATTTGCCAAAGTAACACAACCCTGGAAATTAAGCTATCTTCTTTACAATCGTCCAATAGCCAAATTATAGAACAACAGTGTGCACAAGCTCAAAAATAGTAAATGTAACACAACCATGGCTTTAGAAACAATCTTCTTTGTAAGGTTCTAATCATAAAAATAGAACCACCCAGGCCTTTATGTAATACTCTTTGAAATTGTTCAGTAGTCAGAATACAACAGAGTGCACGCACTAAATATTAGCCAAAGTAACACAACCCTGGAATGAAAGCAGCCTTCTTTACAATCATCCAACACCAAAAATACGGAACAATTGCGATTTGAAACGTAATAGTAATGAATAAACATGTGATGGATAATTGTCTGTCTCTCTGTCGCTGTCCGTCTGTGTTTCTTCTTTTTCCCATTCTATCAATCCGTCTCTATCTTTCTTTGTGTCTATGTCTTTTTTTCTCTCCGTCTCTATCTCTTTTTTTAGTGTTTGTCTTTATCGCTGTCTTTTTCACTGGTTTTATCTTCTTCTCTCGATGTATTCCTTTGTGTCCGTCTCTGACTTTTATATGTTTGCTTTTCTTTCCCTTCTCTCACTATTGCTATCCCTCTCTTTTTTCTTTCTATATTTTTTTCTCTTTTTTCACTTCCTTTTTTCTCTTTATTGCTCTCCCCCTCTTTTTCTCCTTTTTTATACGTCTTTACCCTTTTCGTCCTTAATATATTAGTCTTTCTTTTCCCCTTTCTCTCACTCACTCTCTCTCCCTCTATTTTATCTTTCTCTTTGTCCTCACCTTTATGCTCAATCACTTTCTTGTTCTCTAGCTCTTCATCATTGTCTCTTCATTTTTTTTTCAGTCCCGTCTCTTTTTGTGTCCACCTCTATCTTTCTCCCTTTCTCTATTTTTTGTATATGCATCACTATCTTTCCGTTTCTCTTCTATCTCCCTCTCTCTTCCACAATCTATTTTTATCTATATGATCTCCGTCTCTCTATGTCCATATTTGTAATCTCTCTCTCTCTCTCTCTCTCTCTCTCTCTCTCTCTCTCTCTCTCTCTCTCTCTCTCTCTCTCTCTCTCTCTCTCTCTCTCTCTCTCTCTCTCTCTCTCTCTCTCTCTCTCTCTCTCTCTCTCTCTCTCTCTCTCTCTCTCTCTCTCTCTCTCTCTCTCTCTCCACTCAGGCCCCCAGATTGAGACCCTGATCTAACGTTTGTTTTGTGTGTCAAAAAAAAAAAAAAATAGACACCTCTTTTTATCATCACTCACAGGTTTTTGGGTGGTTGAGTAAAATGGGGCGATGGCAAGCTTCCTCCCCTCTCCCCCCTTCGCCCACTGCAGCCTCGGGATGCTGTCTGCCTCCTATTTGCAGCCAAATTATGAGCTGTTTAACACTTCGCCACCTGCCGTGTTTATTCGTCTGCGTGGGAGTGGAAAATGAGGAGGAGAAGGCTTTTTTTTTTTTGGTTTAGTTTTGTTATTAACCCTAAAGTACACAAGTAACCAACCTCAATTGATCCTCCGCACTAAGGGTGAGGGAGGTTATCCACACCGGGTACTTGGATCGGACCGATACGATTGTTTTTGGATCGATACTGACTTTACATTTTAACTACTCCTGCAATAATTGTCACGGTTGCAGGGTAAGGTTACTTAAACTGGATTACTTTCAATGACTTTTGGATGACTCCAATACCAAATATGCTAATAAAAGACAAAAGAAACGAAATCTGAATAAAATGATGACTCACAACACGTGGTCAGCTTTCTCTCCTGGCTTTGATCTCTTTGATCTCCGGCAAAACGAACATCAAATGCAACCAGGGTTGGGTAGGGTTACTTGAACTGGATTACTTTCAACGACTTTTGGATGACTCCAATATCAAATATGCTAATCAAAGACAAAATAAACTAAAAATGAATCAAATGATGACTCACAACACGTGGTCAGCTTTCTCTCCTGGCTTTGATCTCTGGCAAAACGAACATCAAATGCAACCAGGGTTGGGTAGGGTTACTTGAACTGGATTACTTTCAATGACTTTTGGATTACTCCAATACCAAATATGGTAATGAAAGACAAAATAAACTAAATATGAATCAAATGATGACTCACAACACGTGGTCAGCTTTCTCTCCTGGCTTTGATCTCTTTGATCCCCGGCAAAACGAACATCAAATGCGACAGAAACAAAATTAAAATAAATCCAAACAGCTTGCCAACATCATTTTTGCCGTTCTATGTGTTCCGTTACTCCCCAAGCCTGCAAAAAAATCTAGTCATTTGCATGGTTGCCATGGCACCCAATTGGCGCCAGCTGCGGCTCGTTGAGAATTTGGCTTCCCGTCTATTTAAGTTCAGTGCTCTCGCTCAACCGTTGTCAGTCCGTCAAGGAACCTCTGCCTTGCAAGACGTGGGTTTTGACTCAGTCCTCTTTCCTGTTGGTATTTCCTGTCCGGTATTGTTCCCGTTTGTTTTTGTCCTGTTCAATATTAGTTTCCAGTTTCATTCCCGTCCTGTTTAATTTCAGTCACCCCTCTTGAGGGATATGACCAAGGTAGATGGATGGATTGATAAGTTAATTTCGATATCCTGTTTTGATATAAATCCTGTCTGTCTCGTTGTTTAATATCAATTTCCAGTTTCGTTCCCGTCTAGTTTGTCCTGTTTAATTTCAATATCCTGTTTTGGTATCATCCTGTCTGTCTCGTTTCCAGTTTCGTTCCAGTCAATTTTTTGTCCTGTTTAATTTCGTGAATTTCGGTCACCCCTCTTGAGGGATATGACCATGGTAGATAGAAAGATAGATAAATTAATTTCGATATCCTGTTTTGATATCAATCCTGTCTGTATCATTGTTCAATATCAATTTCCAGTTTCGTTCCCGTCAAGTTTTTCCTGTTTAATTTCAATATCCTGTTTTGATATCATCCTGTCTCTCCTCTTGTTTGATAGCGGTTTCCAGTTTCGTTCCCGTCTAATTTTGTCCTGTTTAATTTCGATATCCTGTTTCAATATCAATCCTGTCTGTCCGATATCGACCCCATCTGTCCGATATCTGCTTGGGAAATTGGTATTGATCTTGTCGGCCTCTGGCTTCCTGTCATTCCACGTCAGACTGCTGCCTAACGCGCATGACTCCACATGTACAAATCAACTAGCGATTATTTTCTTTTGAACAACTCAGTCGTTCAAGGGACAGTGTGTATAATTTGACCACAAGATGTCGCTCTATTGTTTATGACAACTGAAGTCGAGTGCTCAAAATACACTATGGAGACACAAAGTGACCAAAAAACATGTTGTTTTTTTTTTTTTTTTGCTCAGCCTTTCACAATATTTTGTGTTTTTGGGCACCCTTAGCAGCAAAAATGCAGAAAATCATGTCCACTCAATATTTGTGTCGTTTTGTAAAAATCAACGGCAGATATTGCCATCGGACAGGAAACACGGGCAGAGGTTCATTGACGGACTGACAAAAGGAGAGTGACAGGACTGGGTTTAAATAGCAGGGAAGCCAATCTGTCAACGAGCTGCTGCTAGCACCACACGGGCAGGGCCTATTGGGCACCGTGGCAACTGTGACAATAAACATGGAGCTGAAATGATGTTACGAAAGACTGAACAAACAAAAAAAAAGAAATTGAATGAGTTTTCGGGTCACTTTGCGTCCCTGCACTTTGTATTTTCCTCGGTGATATGAAGCACTACACACAAGAGCGACATCTTGTGGTCAAATAATAAACACTAAGCTCAAGGGTCGAAAGACCTTTTGGGTGGGCCGTATGTAGCCCTCGGGCCTTAGTTTGGAATACATATGTGTCCGTTTTCCAATTTCAAGTCTTCAAAACAATCCACTTTGACGGCGTCAACGTCACTCAAGCTCCACTACTCTTGACAAAACGGTTTTTGAAACGAGAAACACCAAAGACATACGATCGAAAACATAAAAGGGATTTCAACTCAAGGTCAAAGACAAGGTGAGACTGCCGGGGCGAGGCCGTGCATCCTCAACGACACAGAAAACGTCTCAAAGACGTTTTCCTCAGAAACGAGACTCGCATCATGACTAGAGCTCAGCAGGTTCCCATCAAAGACGGCGAGCGGGGAAGCTCGGCACTTGTCAGGAAACCGTTTGGAGCAGATGGCAGTCACTGAGATGATAAGGCGAGCCAAAAATTTGAAAAAAAACGAAAAATAGGTCACCGAGTGACACATTTTAACAACAAAAATGTTTCCATCTCACACTACTATTTTCTCGTTCAGTGCCGTACAAAAGTAAAATATAAAATTCCATCCCGACCCCACCTGCGATTTTTGAAGCCCGAGCCCGAAGCAAACCTGACGTTTCAGCTTCGTGAGGACTTTTTATTTTTATTTCGATATCTCGATGGATTCCGTTCCCCTTTCGCACAACGCAGTCCGCGGATCCTCCACAGAGAAAAAGAAGTGTCAGGACCAGAACGGAAACAGGACCCAATTGCGTAACGTTTCTCAATAGTTTTATTGGAGGAAAGATAAAGGGCTGCGCCCACGATCCGGTGTTCGCTGGACGCAGGGAGCAAGTGAAAACAGATTTGGATCTTCCGTGGCGAGCAATGGCGGTGTCAGGTTTCGGAGTAACACGTATATAAGCCTCGCCCCCAAAACATACACAAAAGAGCAGAGAAGTTGGACGGAAAGGGAGACCTCGTTTAGAAATATTGGTCAGCGTTCGAGCAGCTTTCTTATACCCTCGAGAGCAGAAACATCAAGTCAGATAGATCACATGTTGTTTTTCTCTTACTGGCCGCATGCTTCCAAGAATTGATTTATGTTTTTTCTCAGAATTGACCAGACAATACCGTTTTGCAATCGTCCACATGTTTTTCATCAAGCCACAGTGTTTTTCCCCTCCTTCAATAAAACCACGCAATTTCCCAGAAGAAGTCGCCGTGACCCAGCCAAATTCCTGTCTAAACAAGTGTGTCCTCATTCTGTCGATAAGCTCTGACTTCACTATTCCACGACCAGGGTTGGGTAGTGTTACTTTAACTTGATTACTTTCAATGACTTTTGGATTACTCCAATACCAAATATGCTAATAAAAGACAAAAGAAACTAAATATGAATCAAATGACAAAATTTTGTGCAGGCTTGGGGAATAACGGAATACATGGAACGGCAAAAATGATAGCCAGGAGAGAAAGCTTACCACGTGTTGTGAGTCATCATTTGATTCATATTTAGTTTCTTTTGTCTTTAATTAGCATATTTGGTATTGGAGTAATCCAAAAGTAATCGAAAGTAATCCAGTTCAAGTAACCCTACGCAACCCTGTCCATGACACAGGGACGGAAAAAAACAGGTCGGTAGCCGGGACCGGGAGAGCAAGACGTGGTCGGGGTCGAAAGCGAGTCGTAAGCCAGGACAGTACAGTAGACGTAGTCAGGGGACAAAAAGATTGTAAGCCAGGACGGGAGAACAGATGTGGTCAGGAGCAAAACAGGTCGTAGCCGGAGACAGACGGGAGGAAAAACGGGACAGTTGGGAGTCAGGGTTGAAAAAGGCTTGCCTAGTATTCACTGAGGTTCACAGACGGACTGACAACAGGGGGCAGACAGGACTGGAGTCAAATACTGACAGGGAGCCAATCAGAACCCGCCACGGGCACAGCTGAGTCACATCAGTAATCATGACACTAAGAACAATGACAGGTTGAAAACTAAAACAAAATGTCCGCTAGAGGAGCACAGGCTGGGTTGAACCTGAAGTAATGATATTCTTGTTTTAAACTATTATAATGGGTTTTGCGCACCTTATTAATAAGTATGAAGCCTCTGGGAATGACGTCACTATGACAAATCCTCATTAGATGGCAGCAATGGCTTTGGTCATATCATTGTTCACACATCGAGGGAGACCCCACTCCTTACGGTTGCTTCCTGTATCCAGTGTTTGAAGTGTATGGCGAGTATAGGTAGAGTGAAGTAGTGAATATATGGACCAGCAAAGACAGTTTTTTATTTGGGCAATGATGACATAATCCCCGTGCCACTTTCCGGTCAGAGAGGGATGACGTTTCGTGCGCGTCGGTAGGAATACGCTGGTAATTTTTTGATAAGGCCGATAAAGCTATAGAACACAGGTGTCAAACAGGCGGCCCGCGGGCCGGATCGGGCCCGCTAAGGGATTGAATCCGGCTCGCGAGACAACGCTTAGGGAAGCGCAAGAGAAAAAAGAGCTGCAGTTAGAAATATGGCCACTTGATGTTGCCAAAGCCTCTCAGAAATACTGTACTTGTATTTCTTTCTTTCTCTCTCTCTCTCTCTCCCACTCTCTCTCTCTTCCTCCATTTTTCTCTCACTTTCTATCCCTCTCTCTTTCACTCGCTCCGTCGCTGTTTTTCTTTCTTTGTTCCTCTTTGTCTCTTTCTCCATCTGTGTCTTTTTACCTTCTTTTGCTCTCTCTCTCTCTTCCTTTTTTCCTTTTCTTTGTATTTTCTCCCTCTTTCTTGTGTCCCCCTCCTCTTTCTCCCTTTCTGTCCTTCTCTCTTTTGCTCTCTCTATTTCTGTTTGGATTTCTTTTTTCCTCTTTCTTTCCCCCTCTCTCACTATTTCTCTTTTTATCTCCTTTGGTTCTCACATTCTCTCTCTCTTGCTCTCTTTTATCTCTTTCTTTCTCTCTTTCTTTGTCCCACTCTCTCTCCTTTTCTCTCCCTCTTTCTCTTATTTTTTTCTCTTTTTTCTTTCTCCTCAATCTACTAGTCTTTCTTTCTTTGTTTCTTTCTTTCTCTCCATCGTTTCTTTTCATTCTTTTTTTCTTTCTTTCCTTCTTGCTTTATTTCTTTCTTTTTCTCCAATTTTCCTTTTCATTCTTCCTTTTTTCTTTTTTTCTTTCTTTCCGTCCATCTCTCCATTTCATTCTTCCATTCTCATTAGTCCGGCCCCTGACAGAATGTTTGTTGTTGTGTTTGTTCTGCGGTCCAAATGGCCTTTGAGATATTCATATAATGTTAGGTGTCCAACGTTGGTCATTTTTAAGCCTCGATCCTAAAAAAATAAATTTAGCGAGCGTGTACGAAAGGATTACTTATCGGAGCGCCGCAAAATACATGTCAGAGAATCTTTATTAACGCCGAGCAGATTACAACTCCGCTCATCCTCTTGTTTGGAGCTTTCTTGTTGGAGAAAGCAGACAATGAAGGCTCAGAAAGCGTCCCTGGCCTTCATTTCCGAATCCATTATCCCTTTTTCCATTATCAACATTTTAAATCTGACCTTTGTGTTGTTTGTAAACGAGTGCCAGGCTGTTTATGAGGAATACATTAAGAAGAAGTACGAGATTCACTAACAGGGTGTTCCCGAAGTTTTTAACACGTTTTGACGTTGAATATCTCGGGGATTATTAAAGGGACAGCGTGTTGTTTTTAGTGCCTCCTGGTGGCGCTGAAAAAGCAATATTATTAAGAAGCAAACAAAGATTTTTAAAATAGTTGGTGGTTAAGGTGGGCAGCACGGCGGCGCAGTGGTTAGCGCTTGTGCGGCACAGTTCATGTCATGGGAACCTGTTGTGGGTTCAAATCCAGCTCCAGACTTCCTGTGCGGAGTTTGTATGTTCTCCCCGTGCTTGCGTGGGTTTCCTCCCACGTTCCAAAAACATGCATTTCAGGTGAATTGGCTGGTCCAAATTGTCCCTAGGTGTGAATGAGCGAATGAGTTGTCTGTCCCTGTGTGCCCTGCGATTGGCTGGCAACCAGTTCAGGGTGTCCCCTGCCCACTGCCCGGAGATGGCTGGGATGGGTTCCTGATGAGGATAAGCGGTACGGCTGATGAGATGAGATGAGATGGTGGTTAAGAAATTAGGATTTATTTGATGTGGGATGATCTTCACCTAGAGCAGAAGTGACAGTGATCAGGCCCGCTAAGGGATTGAATCCGGCCCGAGAAAAAAAACACTCAGAGAAGCACAAGAGAAAAACAAGCTGCAGGTTGAAAGATGTCAACTTGATGTTGCCAAAGCCAGGTGCTAGCAGGGAGTTAGCAGCGGGCTAGCAGGGAGTTAGCAGCGGGCTAGCAGGGAGTTAGCAGCGGGCTAGCAGGGAGTTAGCAGCGGGCTAGCAGGGAGTTAGCAGCGGGCTAGCAGGGAGTTAGCAGCGGGCTAGCAGGGAGTTAGCAGCGGGCTAGCAGGGAGTTAGCAGCGGGCTAGCAGGGAGTTAGCAGCGGGCTAGCAGGGAGTTAGCAGCGGGCTAGCAGGGAGTTAGCAGCGGGCTAGCAGGGAGTTAGCAGCGGGCTAGCAGGGAGTTAGCAGCGGGCTAGCAGGGAGTTAGCAGCGGGCTAGCAGGGAGTTAGCAGCGGGCTAGCAGGGAGTTAGCAGCTATCAGGTTGAACACTTCAAACACAAGAGCAGGAAACCAAATGTGTTAAATACAAAATACAAATGGCTTCAGGTTCTATATAAAACAACAAATGATGACTATTTATTGTAATTACACATAACCACAAATTAAATAGGATAACATCCAAAGCTTAGCATAAACTGGGTTTATTACAGGTTTGAGATTAAGCTAAACTTGAGGGCAAGTAACTCAAATAACCATTTAACACGAACATCATAGCCTGCTCAAATGTACGTAAAAGTAAAACAATAATTTACATTCAAACATATGCCAAACTAAAATATGGCCTCAGCTCATAATCTCATAATCTGAGCCGTCGGTCAAAACAGTATTAGTTCTTCAAACTCAACCTTTCAGTCAGACTACTAACCAAGGAACAGGAAATATTTAAGATATTTAAGTAATCAATTACAAGCAAAACCCAAACACACATCTTCCGCTTTAGAGATTAAAAAGCAAAATAAAAGTGGTTCAGTTCTTTATTTCTTCAACAAGGCGAGTATCTTAATAAATTCAATCTCCTACCGGTTGTTTTTGACAATCCATCGGAAGATTTTGCTGTTAGATTCTTCAAACTTCACTTGACAAATTTTTGCTTGTTTTCTCTCTCGAGCACATGTTGGGTTTGTAGTCTAAATATGGCTGTCAATCAGGAACTTCCTGTCACCTGACAGGAAGTTCTTTTGGTCACTGTTGTACTGACCCCTGCAGGTCTGGATGAAGACATAAGTTGTTAGGATTGTATAATTATATTTATCCTACAGTTGATATTTAAAATGTTATATGTGTTCTCAGCCATTTTGAAGAGTTCTCAGCCTGTAAACTACGCTCCAAGGCCATGAGTTGTGTTTTGATGTACAGACTGTGTTTTGTTCTCACATACCAACGGATGTAGCCTGACCTGGAACGACCTCTTCATGCCATAACTCAAGATTGTTTTTCACCAAAGAGCCGTGAGAAGAAGGAAAGGAAGTCTCTCCCAAAACAAAAGGAAACCTTCCATCATCGGCCGGAAACCAGGCTTTCCAAAGAAGACTGAGATTTTCCTTGTTCAGTGAGTTGATGTGACAGTATTCTTCCTGTGCTTTTTAGCACTCGTACAGCGACCGATTGTGGTGGTATATTACACACTGTACCTTTAATAATATAATAACATATCAGGTAAATTCAGAAATCTTATAGTCTCAATTTTGACATGGTTGTTTAATGTAAGACCAGCAATGAATATCTCGGGAAGAATTAAAGGGACAGCGTGTTGTTTTTAGTGCCTCCTGGTGGCACTGAAAAAGCCATAATAATAAGAAGAAGCAAACATATATGAACTTTCAAGTAAAGATGTTTAAAATTTTCATTTTTGGCTGCCATCTTGCTCGTCAACAGTTGCAACAGTTTCCGGTATTGTTGCCTTCGGCTCATTGACGTCGCTTGCAACAGAGCTTCAGGTCACGCCGTTCCGAATGCGAATGTTTTGTTTAGTTCTGTTGATTAACAGGACTCTGACGCAGAAGGCCAGACGCACAAGGACAGACATCTCTGAGTTGGTGGGGCCACGTGGGGGCTTTTCTCCGGCCCGCCCATGGGAGGAGCCGGCACACCAGCTCGCGGAAAAAACGTGGGAAGAGGAGGAACTCTGAGAAGATCGAGGGAGAACGAGCGAGGAGGCTCGACGAAGACTGGAGCGACACTAATTCGGCTAATTCGATGGAGTTCACTTAGTTAATTTGTTTAAAAAATTAAATCTGCCCCCGTGTGGAAATGCCGGTCTCTTGTCCATATTTTCCCAAAAAGAAACGAACACGCGTTGTTAGGACAGAATGTATGTTTTGTTTGGTTAATGGAGTCAGATAACTAACTCGAACAATTTGGTAAACGGTACAATTTTAATATTTAATTCCTAACACTACTTCGCAGTTTGTTTTGGGTGGACACATTGACTGGTATGCCCGCCCACCCCTGCTATTTGACTGACAACCTGCACCTGCCTGTCACAGTCGCACGCACAGACAATTACGCCTACACAACACACACACCCTGCCCACGTGATAGCATTTGCTGTGTGCTGTCTGCTGCAGAACACAATGCAGGAAACGCTGATATCAATGACAATAAATGCGATTCAATTGCGAATCAGTGAACACACGGTGACTGAAGTAGCGAGGCGTCTCGGTACTCAGGGTTGGGTAGGGTTACTTGAACTGGATTACTTTTAATGACTTTTGGATTACTTTCAATACCAAATATGCTAATGAAAGACAAAATGACTAAATATGAATAAAATGACTAAATTTTGTGCATGCTTGTGGAGTAACGGAACACATGGAACGGCAAAAATGATGTTGGCAAGCTATTTGGATTTATTTAATTATTCAATTAATAAACTATGCCACCAATTATCGAAATTAAACACGACAAAAAATAGACGGGAACGAAACTGGAAACCAATATTAAACAAGACAAAAATAAACGGGAACAATACCGGACAGGAAATTCCAACAGGAAAGAGGACCGAGTCAAAACCCACGTCTTGCGGGGCAGAGGTTCGTTGACGGACTGACAAAGGTTGAGCAAGAGCACTGAACTTAAATATACGGGAAGCCGATTTGTCAACGAGCCGCAGCTGGCGCCAATTGGGTGCCATGGCAACCGTGCAGGGTTGGGTAGGGTTAGTTTAACTTGATTACTTTCAATTACTTTTGGATTACTCCAATACCAAATATGCTAATACAAGAAAAAAAAAACTAAATTTGAAAAAATTGACTAAATTTTGTGCAGGCTTGGGGAGTAACGGAATACACGGAACGCAAAAATGATGTTGGCAAGCTTTCCTGGCATGCCCATGGGAGGAGTCAGGATGCCCATGGGAGGAGCCGGCGCGCCACCTTGTGAAAAGGCCTGGGCCGGTAGAACTTCAGAAGATCGGAGGAGAAGATCGATCGAGGGGACAATATGTTAATAGGATTCGGTCCCCAGTCAAGATTGTGTCGCACGTCTTATTGATCCTTAAAGTATAATTTCAGTGTTTTAGCTTTAGTTTTTATGTCACCGGCGTCAAACAGGCGGCCCGCGGGCCGGATCAGGCCCGCTAGGGCATTGGACCCGGCCCGCGAGACAACGCTCAGAGAAGCACAAGAGAAAGAGAGCTGTAGGTTGAAATAGGTCCACTTGATGTGGCCAAATGCCAGGTGCCTTTCACAAACGCTGCACTTGTATTCCTCTCTCTCTCTCGCTCTTCCTCCATTTTTCTCTTTCTCCCTCTATCTCTCTCTTTCACTCTGTCTCTTTTTCACTTTTTTTGTTCCTTTTTGTCTCTTTCTCTCTGTCTTTTTACCTTCTTTTGCTCTCTCTTCTTTTACTCTCTCTCTCTTGATTTCCCCTTCCGTCTTTCCCCTTTCTCTCTTTCTCTCCTCTTTTTCTCTCTTTCTATTCCTCTTTCTATTCCTCTTTGTTTTTATCTCTTGTTTCTCACGCTCTCTCTCTCTTTCTCTCTTTCTCTTTTTTCTCTCCAACCCTCTCTACCTTTCTCTCCCTATCTTTCTCTTATCTATTCCTCTCTTTTTTTTCTTTCTCTCTAATCTACTAGCCCGGCCCCCGAGAGAATGTTTGTTCTATCATGTGGCCCCCGAGCTTAAATGAGTTTGACACCCCTGCTTTATGTAGTGCAGTGGTTGGGATAATCGCCCATCATGTGAAAGGTGCCATGTTCGATACCGGGTGCGCATGTATGCCTCTACCAACCGTCTGCTTAAGGGATTCAACCTGTCCACCCAACCAACGAATCAACCAACGAAACAATCAACCAACTTCACTCTTTAAGCCTGAAATTGTCACGTTTGCCATGGCGCCCAAATGGCCCCGCCTGTGTGGCGCCAGTTGCGGCTCATTAACAGGTTGGCTTTCCTTCTATTTAAGCTCAGTGCTCTCACTCTTCCTTTGTCAGTCCGTCAACAAACCTTTGCCCCGCAAGACGTGGGTTTCGACTCGTTCCTGTTCCTGTTGGTATTTCCTGTCCGCCATTGTTCCCCTTTATTTTGTCCTGTTTAGGGTTGGGTAGGGTTACTTTAACTTGATTACTTTCAATTACTTTTAGATTACTACAATACCAAATATGCTAATAAAAGACAATTACTAAATTTTGTGCAGGCTTGGGGAGTAACGGAACACATGATTCAGATTCAGATTCAGATTCAGATCTACTTTATTGTCATTCTAGTACACGTGTATACAGAACGAAATGTCGATGCATCTGACCCGCACAGTTTCCTTGAATGTACAGATATAAATAAAGTTGTATTGTATTTTGGCTACGTATAGTATTTTACCATAGTGCCGATAGTGCAAGAAGAGTAGCTAACCAGATGTGCAAAATGGGCAGTCAGGTTAACAAGTCAGGTACACAGTAACATTAACACTGTAACGATAACGCTGTAATTACAATAGTGCAGAGAGCAATGTGCAAGGAGTGGCAAGCTATAAAAAAAACTGCCAGTAGTGCAAAAGTCAGATTAGCAGCCGTTTAGATTTAAGTTAACTATATGTTAGATTGACCATTTAACAGTCTAATGGCCAGGGGGACTAGACTATTGCGGAGCCTGGTGGTCCTGCACCGCACACTGCAGTACCTCTTCCCAGAGGCTAGCAGAGTGAACAGTCCATGATGGGGGTGAGAGGGGTCCCCGGTAATGTTCTTAGCATGGGATAGGCAGAGCTTCTGGCCAATGTCCTGAATGGAGGGAAGTGTAGTCCCGATTATTTTCTCTGCTGTTCTCGTTACCCTCCTCACACTACCCCAGTCGGTAGCGCTGCAGCCTCCACACCACACAGAGATACAGCTGGTCAGGATACTCTCTATGGTGCCCCTGTAGAATGTGATGAGGGAGGGTGGGGGCAGGTGGGCTCTCCTCATCCTCCGCAGGAAGTACAGGCGCTGCTGTGCCCTCTTAACCAGTGATGTTGGCAAGCTGTTTGGATTTATTTCCATTTTGTTTCTGTCGCATTTGATGTTCGTTTTGCCGGAGACCAAAGAGATCAAAGCCAGGAGAGAAAGCTTACCGCGTGTTGTGAGTCATCATTTGATTCATATTCAGTTTCTTTTGTCTTTTATTAGCATGTTTGGTATTGGAGTCATCCAAAAGTTATTGAAAGTAATCAAATTAAAGTAACCCTACCCAACCCTGTCTGTACTTCATCTTTTATGACTTTATATTCCTACTTTGCGTAAATTACGGCCACCCGAACGCTCCAATTACCCCCCAAAAAAAACAAACCTCGTAAACGTACAATCTATCTGCCGGTTTCCTCGGACGGTAAAGACGTTTTAATTACGGACGGCATCCATCACACTCCAAAATAAAACAAACATTTGTCGCCCTAAATGGCCTTTTATGATCCAATTACATGGCGGTTTATGTTAGCTAATATACGGTATGGAGTCGAGCAATAATTCCCCCGCTCGCGGCCGCTTTACGTGATGGACACCGGACGAGCGAAGACGAGCAGGGAGCTTCGTCGAATCAACAGAAATGTTGTTTACGTGCAGCTTATGGCTCTCGTTGTAATTTAACGCAAATCCGTCACACTCCGGAGGAATTTGCACCGGGGTTCGCAAATATGGCGGCGGCGGCCATTAATTCGCACGGAGATGGACCTCCTTCGTTTTTCTCTATTGCGTTCCTGCCTGGTACCGCTTCAAATCATCTCCAGAGTAGTCAAGTCCTGTTTTTTTTCGTGTAGCCCTTAATCACAAGTAGGAGTCTCAAAGGGCTGCACAGACCACAGATTATTGCAAACTACAGACTATTATGACACCATCCCCTGATCTAAAACCTACATGAGGGAAAGGAAAACTCAAAAACTCAGAATGAAGACAATGAAGAAACCTTAAGAAGGGACAGTCTCAAATGGATTTACAGACCACAGATTATTGCAAACTCCAGACTATTATGACACCATCCCCTGATCTAAAACCTACATGCGGGCAAGGAAAAACTCAAAAACCTCAAGTCCAGTCAAGTCCTGTTAATTGTTTTAGCCCTTAATCACAAGGAGTCTCAAAGGGCTGCACAGACTATTGCGAACAACAAATTATTATGACAGCATCCCCTGATCTACAACCTACACGAGGGCAAGGAAAAACTCGAAAACCCCAGCATCAGGACAATGAAGAAACCTTAAGAATGAACAGTCTCAAAAGGTTGCACAGACCATCACAGACTACAGACTAATATCACAGCATCCCCTGATCTAAAACCTACATGAGGGCAAGGAAAAACCCAAAAACCTCACATGAGGAAAATGAAGAAACCTTGAGAAGGGACAGTCTCAAAGGGCTGCACAGACCACAGACTATTATGACACCATCCCCTGATCTAAAACCTCCATGAGGGAAGGGAAAAACTCAAAAACTTCAACATGAGGTAAATGAAGAAGCCTTGAGAAGGGACAGTCTCAAAGGGCTGCACAGACCACAGATTATTGCAAACTACAGACTATTATGACACCATCCCCTGATCTAAAACCTCCACGAGGGAAGGGAAAAACTCAAAAACCTCAACATGAGGAAAATGAAGAAACCTTGAGAAGGGACAGTCTGAAAGGGCTGCACAGACCACAGATTATTGCAAAACACAGACTATTATGACACCCTCCCCTGATCTAAAACCTACACGAGGGCAAGAAAAACCTCAAAAACATCAAGTCAAGTCATGTTCGTTTGTGACGCCCTTAATCACAAAGAGTCTCAGAGATCTGCACACTATTGCAAACTACTAGTATGACACCATGCTCTGATCTAAAACCTACACGAGGGCAGGGGGAAACTCAAAAACCTCAACATAAGAAAAATGAAGAAACTTTGAAAGGGGCCTCACTTGAGGTTATCGCCCACAGGGTGTCCAGGATACAATGGATGCACAAGGGCAGCTGTCCTTGCCCAAGACACACCACAAGAATAGGTGCCCCGATGACCCTGGCCGACCAGGGTTTCCGTAAACCATGAACTTCAACTGTTTAAGAACAGAAGTCAACAGGGTAAAACTATTAAAGCAGTGATATGACAAAAATAAAAACCAACGTGGGGATGGATTGGTTCTACCAAGCTGTACTTGCCTAAGACCCACCACAGGAATGGGTGCCCATACGACCCAAGTGGTTAAGGGATCTGTGAACTGTGAACGACAACAACTGTTTCAAAACTGATATCAACTAAACTAAGCAGCAATGTAACCCAAAAAAAAAAAAACCTGGAAAGGAATGGGTGCTGCCGAACTGTACTTGCCCAAGAAACACCAAAGGAAGTGGTGCCCCTACAACCCTAGTGGTTAAGGGATTCATGAACTGTGTTCTACAACAACTGTTGATAACAGATGTCAAGCAGGCCAAGCTAGTATGATCAGCAATGTAAAAAAAAGTAAAAACCATCATGGAGAGGGATGGGCCCTGCCAACCTTTACTTGCCCAAGACACACCACAGGAAGTGGTGCCCCTAAAACCCAATTACCCAAGCGGTAAAGGGGATCCATACACCGTGATCTACAACAACTGTTTTAGTACAGAAGTCAAGACGGTCGAACCAAAAAGAGCAGCATTGTAACAAAAATATAAACCATACTGGAGAGGGATGGGCACTGCCAAGGTGTACTTGCTCAAGACATACCACAGAAAGTGGTGCCCCTAAAACCCTAGTGGTTGAGGTAACAGTGAACCATGAAATTACAAAAACTGTTTCCGAACAGAACTCAAGACAGTAAAACAAAAAAGAGCAGAATTGTAACAAAAATAAAAACCAGCGTGGAGCGGGATGGGTGCCACCAAGCTGTACTTGCCGGAGACACACCACAGGAAGTGGTGCCCCAATTACTTAAGTGGTGAAGGGATCCATACACCGTAATTTACAACAACTGTTTCAGAACAGAAGTCAAGACAGTCAAACCAAAAAGAGCAGCATTGTAACAAAAATATAAACCAGCGTGGAGCTGGATGGGCGCCACCAAGCTGTATTGCCCAAGACACACCACATAAAGTGGTGCCCTGATGATCGTAGTGCTTGAAGGATCCGTGAACCCCTAACTACAACAAATATTTCAGAACAGAAATCAAGAAAATCAAACAAAAATAAGCAGCGATGTAACAAAAAAAAAAAAAACGTGCCGCCAAGCTGGACTTGCCCAAGACACACCACAGGAAGTGGTGCCCCAATTACTTAAGCGGTGAAGGGATCCATACGCCGTAATTTACAACAACTGTTTCAGAACAGAAGTCAAGACAGTCAAACCAAAAAGAGCAGCATTGTAACAAAAATATAAACCAGCGTGGAACGGGATGGGCGCCGCCAAGCTGTATTGCCCAAGACACACCATATAAAGTGGTGCCCCGATGATCGTAGTGCTTGAATGATCCGTGAACCCCTAACTTTAACAAATGTTTCAGAACAAAAATCAAGATGATCAAACAAAAATAAGCAGCAATGTAACAAAAAAAAAACAACGTGCCGCCAAACTGGACTTGCCCAAGACACACCACAGGAAGTGGTGCCCCAATTACTTAAGCGGTGAAGGGATCCATATGCCGTGATCTACAACAAATGTTTCAGAACAGAAGTCAAGACAGTAAAACCAAAGAGAGCAGTATTGTAACAAAAATGCAAACCAGCGTGGAGCGGGATGGGCGCCGCCAAGCTGTATTGCCCAAGACACACCACATACAGTGGTGCCCGATGACCCGAGTGGTTAAGGGATACGTGAACTGCTAACTACAACAAATGTTTCACAACAGAAATCAAGAAAATCAAACAAAAATAAGCAGCAATGTAACAAACAAAAAACAATGTGGAAAGAGATGGGTGCTGCCAAGCTGGACTTGCCCAAGACACACCACATAAAGTTGTGCCCGATGACCCGAGTGGTTAAGGGATACGTGAACTGCTAACTACAACAAATGTTTCAGAACAGAAATCAAGAAGATCAAACAAAAATAAGCAGCAATGTAACAAACAAAAACAATGTGGAAAGAGATGGTTGCCGCCAAGCTGGACTTGCCCAAGGCACACCACAGGAAGTGGTGCCCCAATTACTTAAGCAGTGAAGGGATCATACACCGTGATCTGTAAAAGACAGTAAAAACAAAAAGAGCAGTATTGTAACAAAAATATAACAATCATGGAGAGGGATGGGCACCGCCAAGCTGTATTGCCCAAAACACACCATATAAAGTGGAGCCCTGATGATCGTAGTGCTTGAAGGATCCGTGAACCCCTAACTACAACAAATGTTTCAGAACAAAAAAAAACAAGAAAATCAAACAAAAACAAAAAACAATGTGGAAAGACATGGGTGCCGCCAAGCTGGACTTGCCCAAGACACACCACAGGAAGTGGTGCCATGACGACCCAAGCGTTGCAGGGATTCAGAACAAAAGTCAAGAGGGTCAACCCATAAAGAAGCAACAATGTCACAAAAAAATACAAATACTGCATAACAGTGTCAACAATACGACTCCATCCATGTAATTGGGTACCTCGAGACCGCTCGGATCAGCCCCAGAGTCTATTCCAATGCAGGCATTAAAGATGTGACAATGGCTTTCTTAAGTGCCAGTATTTGTCCCTGCACACGCGTGATAAAAAAAAGCCCAAGATCATTTACCGTCTTATCGCTTAGCATGTTTCAGCTGCCTCTTAGCGGAATACGTTCCCCAGTCTCAAGATAACCCGACTTCTTTTTGGTTTTACGAAGCATTGTGGTGGATATTGGGCGGTCTAAGACGTCGGTTCTCAACGGGTCTCACTTCGGAAGGAAAATTCCACTTTCCAATGTCATCCAATGGAAAGATTGTGCAGTTGAAGGCAGATACAGTGGAATATCTCTACTGTCAGGACCGGAACGAAAACAGGACCCACTTGCGTGCGTTTCTTTTAGTTTTATTTAGAAGGAGGAAAAAGCTTGCACCCACGATCCGGTGGAGAAGAACAGATCGATAGCCGGGACGGTGGAGCAAAAACGAGTTCAGAAAAGGGGTCGGAGCTGGGAATCAAACAGGAATACGGACGGGAGAAAGTCAGGGTCGGAAAATGCTTGCCTAGCGGGAGCTGAGGTTCGCAGACGGACCGACAACCGGTGACAGGAAGAAAAGTGACAGGTAGCCAATCAGCGTCCGAGGCAGTTACCTAAACATCAATATTATTTTTACTAGACAGTAAATATGGATGAATATATTGTCAAAAAAGCTACTATAACAGTTCAAATTTTTATCTAGAGTACTTTACAGCAACGCTTAAATAGCAGGTACTCGTACATCCTTTTCGTATTTTGCAATCATTTCCTTCTTTGACCAGATCGATGTTTTTCCACCCTTATCACTAGTTTGAAAAACATAGTTGTGGGCAGAAAAAGGAAATAAAACCAGCAAAATCACGATTAAATGAAATGTGGTCCCTCTGAAATATTTTGCAATCATTTCCTTCTTTGACCAGATCGATATTGGCGCTGTTTTCCACTTTACCTCCCCCTTATTGATAGTTTAAGAAGGACTGTTGTGGGCAGAAAAAGGAAATAAAACCAGCAACATCACAAATAAATGAGATGTGGTCCCTCTGAAATATTTCGCAATCATTTCCTTCTTTGACCAAGTCGATATTGGCACTGTTTTCCACTTTACTTTCCCCCTTATCACTAGTTTGAGAAGGACCGTTGTGGGCAGAAAAAGGAAATAAAACCAGCAAAATCACGATTAAATGAGATGTGGTCCCTCTGAAATATTTTGCAATCATTTCCTTCCCTGACCAGATCGATATTGGCAGTGTTTTCCACTTTACCTCCCCCTTATCGATAGTTTAAGAAGGACTGTTGTGGGCAGAAAAGGGAAATAAAACCAGCAACATCACAAATAAATGAGATGTGGTCCCTCAGAAATATTTCACAATCATTTCCTCCTTTGACCAAATATAATGTTGAGGTTAACCGCTAGGTCTTTAGGGGGATCATTTCCTGTGTTGGGCAGAAAAGGGAAATAAAACCAGCAACATCACAATTAAATGAGATGTGGTCCCTCTGAAATATTTCGCAATCATATCCTTCTTTGACCGGATCGATATTGGCAGTGTTTTCCACTTTACCCTTCCCCCTTCTCACTAGTTTGAGAAACACCTTTGTGGGCAGAAAAAGGAAATAAAACCAGCAAAATCACAATTAAATGAGATGTGGTCCCTCTGAAATATTTCGCGATCATTTCCTTCTTTAACCAGATTGATAATGGCAGTGTTTTCCACTTCACCTTACCCTTATTGCTAGTTTGAGAAGGACTGTTGTGGGCAGAAAAAGGAAATAAAACCAGAAAAATCACGATTAAATGAGATGTGGTCCCTCTGAAATATTTTGCAATCATTTCCTTCCTTGACCAGATCGATGTTGGCACTGTTTTCCACTTTACCATCCCCCTTATCACTAGGTTGAAAACACAATTGTGGGCAGAAAAAGGTAATAAAACCAGCAAAATCACAATTAAGTGAGTTGTGGTCCCTCTGAAACGCGCAGATTGTCTGAACAGATGGAAGAGATCAGGCAAGAAGGAGTGTCATTGAATCTCTGCTTTTTTCTTCACATTTGTATTATTTTGCCGAGGCAAAAGCCAGAAACCCGATGAAAACGGGTCTGCGACATAATTTTTGGGTCCCAACCCTCCATTTGAGAAACCATGGTCCAAGACAGTGTTTCTTAACTGATGGGCCTGCACACAAATACAGTATTTACAATTTTTCGCGAGACAAGAAATACCAACAGGAAACAGGACCGAGTCAAAACCCACGTCTTGCGGGGCAGAGGTTCGTTGACGGACTGAAAAAGGGTGATTGAGAGCACTGAGCTTAAATAGAAAGGAAGCCAATCCGTCAACGAGCCTCAGCTGGTGCCACACGGGCGGGGCCAGTTGGATGAAAATAGACGGGGGATGAAACTGGAAACTGATATTAAACAGGACATAATAAACGGGAACAATACCGGACAGGAAATACCAACAGGAAAACAGGACAGAGTCGGAACCCTTTGTCTTGTGGAGCAGGGGTTCGTTGATGGACTGACAAAGGGAGAGTGAGAGCACTGAGCTTAAATAAAAAGGGAAGCCAATCCGTTAAAGAGCTGCAGCTGGTGCCACATAGGCGGGGCCAGCTGGGCGCCATGGCAACCGTGACAGTTTTTTTTAGGTTCAATGCGTGACGGTTCTCACACAAGCCTTTTATTTTACGTGAGTCATGCATGTTACGCAGCGGTCCGGCGTGGAATGACAGGAAGCCAGAGGCCGACGAGATCGATACCAATTGCCCGAGCAGATATCAGACAGATAGGGTCGATAGCGGACAGGACAGGACAAACCAGATTGATAACGAAACAGGATATTGACATTATACAGGACAAACTAGACGGGAACAAAAACTGGAGGGAATAATAAACAGGACAAAAATAGACGGGGATGAAACTGGAGACTGATATTGAACAGGACATAATAAACGTGAACAATACCGGACAGGAAATACCAACAGGAAAACAGGACAGAGTCGGAACCCTTTGTCTTGTGGAGCAGGGGTTCGTTGATGGACTGACAAAGGGATAGTAAGAGCACTGAGCTTAAATTAAAAGGGAAGTCAATCTGTCAACGAGCCTCACAGGTGGGGCCAGTTGGGCGCCATGGCAACCATGACAGTTTTTTTTTAGGTTCAATGCGTGACGGTTCTCACACAAGCAGGACAGACCAGATTGATAACGAAACAGGATATTGACATTATACAGGACAAACTAGACGGGAACGAAAACTGGAGGGAATAATAAACAGGACAAAAATAGACGGGGACGAAACTGGAAACTGATATTAAACAGGACATAATAAACGGGAACAATACCGGACAGGAAATAGCAACAGGAAAACAGGACAGAGTCGGAACCCTTTGTCTTGTGGAGCAGGGGTTCGTTGACGGACTGACAAAGGGAGAGTGAGAGCACTGAGCTTAAATAAAAAAGGAAGCCAATCCGTTAAAGAGCTGCAGCTGGTGCCACATAGGCGGGGCCAACTGGGCGCCATGGCAACCGTGACAGTTTTTTTTTAGGTTCAATGCGTGACGGTTCTCACTCAAGCCTTTTATTTTATGTGAAATGGGGAGTCATGCATGTTACGTAGCGGTCCGTGGAATGACAGGAACCCAGAGGCCGACGAGATCGATACCAATTGCCCGAGCAGATATCAGACAGATGGGGTCGATACTGGACAGGACGGGACAGACCGGATTGATATCAAAACAGGATATCGATATTAAACAGGAGAAACTAGACGGGAACGAAACTGGAAACCGATGTTAAAACAGGACAAACTAAACGGGAACAATACCGGACAGGAAATACCAACAGGAAAACAGGACCGAGTCGGAACCCTTTGTCTTGCGGAGCAGGGGTTCGTTGACGGACTGACAAAGGGATAGTAAGAGCACTGAGCTTAAATTAAAAGGGAAGTCAATCCGTCAACGAGCCTCACAGGTGGGGCCAGTTGGGCGCCATGGCAACCGTGACAGTTTTTTTTTTAGGTTCAATGCGTGACGGTTCTCACACAAGCCTTTTATTTTATATGAAATGGGGAGTCATGCATGTTACGCAGCGGTCCGGCGTGGAATGACAGGAACCCAGAGGCCGACGAGATCGATACCAATTGCACGAGCTGATATCAGACAGATGGGGTGGATACTGGACAGGACGGGACAGACCGGATTGATATCAAAACAGGATATCGATATTAAACAGGAGAAACTAGACGGGAACGAAACTGGAAACCGATGTAAAAACAGTACAAACTAAACGAGAAAAAATACCGGACAGGAAATAGCAACAGGAAAACAGGACCGAGTCGGAACCCTTTGTCTTGTGGAGCAGGGGTTCGTTGACGGACTGACAAAGGGAGAGTAAGAGCACTGAGCTTAAATTAAAAGGGAAGTCAATCTGTCAACGAGCCTCACAGGTGGGGCCAGTTGGGCGCCATGGCAACCATGACAGTTTTTTTTAGGTTCTTCTCAGAGTCTGGACAATACAGTAATTCATTTATTATAATCTCGCAAAAGAAATGTAATTAGACGACTCCGAAATATAAAACTTCATAGTTCCGACATCCCATCTGACTCCATACGAGGACAACCCCGTGCGGTAACCAGGGGACCCATTTTCGATACCTCCCCTGCTTCTCCTCCAGGGCGCGTGGGAGGGAATGGGGAAAAATTAGCCCGAGCAAACAAAGTCAATGAGGCGTGAAGGTGGTTTTCACGTTCCCGCGTAGGGAGAGAGGGCGGGAGGGAGACCGGTTGCGGTTGGTGCGATCCTATCGAAAACCGAAGCGATTACGATTGTTGTTTGATGACGGATCACCGATGGGAACCTGGGAAATAGCTTGCGCCACCGCATTGTTACATGCAAGGTTGGGAGTGGATATAGAATAGAATAGAATATACTGTAATTTCCGCACTATAAGGCGCACCTAAAAGCCTTTATTTTTTTCAAAAGCTGACCATGCGCCTTATAATACAGTGCGCCTTATATATGGATCAATATTAAGTCGCAAAGTCTCGCAACGAAAGCAAGCAGCCGCCGACTCGATTTTCCCCCGAAGGCGAAGTCGTCCGCGGTGTATGCTGGGATTCAATTACCGGCGTTTCATTGGCTAACCAATGTGTCAATCATCATTTGAATGGATCACTATTGGCTAAAGTTATTCGGAGGTCAAGGGGAGCATCCTTTTTATCATTTACAGCACAGGTGTGAAACAGGCGGCCCGCGGGCCAGATCAGGCCCGCTAAGGGATGGAATCCGGCCCACGAGACAACACTCAGAGAAGCGCAAGAGAAAAACAAGCTGCAGGTTGAAATAGGTCCACTTGATGCTGCCAAAGCCAGGTTCCTCTCACAAAGACACTGTACTTGTATTTATTTCTCTCTTTTTCTTTTCCACCTCTTTTCTTCCACTCTGTCTCTGTCTCTTTCACTGTCTTTCTCTTTCTCTCTCTCTTTCACTCTCTCTCTCTCTTGCTCTCTTTTCCACCCCTTTTCTCTTTCACTCTCTGTGTCTCTCTTTTTCTCTTCCTTTGTTCCTCTTTGTCTCTTTCTTTCTCTGTGTCTAACTTCCTCTTCTCTCTTTTCTCTTTCTCTCTTCCGACCCTTCGCGCTCTCTTCTCTTTTTTCTCTCCTTCTGTCTTTCTATTTCTCTTTGGATTTCTTTCTTCCGCTCCCTTTCTTTTTCCCCTCTCTCACGACTTTTTATCTCTTTTGTTTCTCACGCTCTCTCCCTCGCTCTCTTTTTCTTTCTTTGTCCCGCCCTCTCTCCTTTTCCCTCCCTCTTTCTCTTTTATGTATCTCTCCCTTTCTTTCTCTTTAATCTACTCGTCCGGCCCCCGACATAATGTTTGTTCTATCGTGTGGCCCCCGAGTTAAAATGAGTGTGACACCCCTGATTTACAGGCTGGCATTGGCTTGAACGGCAAAACAAAGCCTGCAATTGGCCGAAAAAGATGTGTCAATCATCAGTTGAATCGATCACTATTGGCTAAAGTTATTCGGAGGTAAAGGGGGCGGATCCTTTTTATCATTTACAGGCTGGCATAGGCTAAAGGGGCAAAACAAAGCCTTGTAATTGGCCGAACAAGATGAACATGAATAGCAAGTTGGGTTGACGGCATAGAGAAAACAGTATTTTACTATTCTGTATTTGTAAATATTTTATTCTCCTGGATTTACTAAACTCACGGATATAAGAGGACCACGGCTGCACATTATTATTGAACACAACGACTTCGGTGAGCTACTCCGGCTATATATTTTCCCTGTATCTTGTTTCAGACTGAACTCGATGTTTCTGTGATAAGCGGTGCAGATAATGGATGGAATGGAGTGTCTATTTTTAAATTCAACTCAATTCCAAGTGTTTATTGTCATATGCACAATAAAGTTGCGAGCGAAAAAGAAAATAGAAACTAAGGAATGGTTGGCATTTCTTGAATCCCAAGACTTTAACCTTCCGAATGCTGGAACGATGCATTTGAGTGACATCGTACGGACACCGCATCCGCACGTGTTCTCGACACGTATTTGCTTCTTTGCAAGCTTTGGGAATGTTAAGGGGGTAATCAGTTGGACTGAACCATCTGACTGTTTTGTCCACCTTCCCATTGTAGCGCCTTATAATCCGGTGCGCCTTATGTATGTCAACAATTTTAATTACATTTCAAATACTAATATAGTCGTAAATGATTGTTTTTTTTTGTCGTATTTGCAGTTAAATGGTGTTCAAAATGATTAGAAGTATTCTTATATCCAGTTCTCCATTTCGCCCCAGCCTGAAATCCAACAGTTTTATTAGCGACTTAGTTTGCGCGTTTAAGCTAGCCGACCGCCTTAACGGCGCCTCTGTTGCCGTCTGCCAGGCGGGAGGTATGCTCCGAGGAGTTTTAAAAACTCTTTTGCCTGCTGCTGCGAAAAAAAAAACGGCATAATGGGAGCTGAAAAACACAAATAAGCAGTAAAGTTGCCGGATGAGCAATTAGCTGAAATTTGCCGCGGAACCATGCGGGGGGGATTCAAAGTTAGCGCTTGCTAGCAAAACAACTCCGTGTTGCGCTTTCTTCATTCGATGTGTCACCGCAGGCTAGAAAATGGCCCATCATTTTTCAAAATATTGGGATGTTGCGTGGCAAAGGAAAACAAACAAAGATATAGTGCCTTGCAAAAGTATTGACCCCCCCCTTAAAACTTTCGATCAAGCTTCAAACTTAAAGCTAAAAAAACAGAAACCCATTTCTAATGATACATAACATTTGAGACACAATCCTGAATCCTTTAATATCATATTTAAAATCGAAAAAAAAGAATGAAAAGTATGTGTTGCAAAACTACCGTCCCCCCTGATCTCTCCACCCAACTGACCCCAGACGTCCCCTGATGACTTCCGGATGATCCAATGTCGACCTAAATGACAACAGCTCACAATGTGCAACCGTGTGTCCATTTTCCATCGGAGTTATTTGATGATCACAAGATTTCCAAGCAAAAACGATCTGGATCGGTATCGACCGATACTACTATGTATTGAATTGGAGCCGATCGATACCAAAAATCCCACTATCACCCATCAATCAGTCCATAAATTGGCCAGTTGTTTTCCACCACGTCAGGATATCGCACGGCAAAGGGGAAAAAACTGAGATATAGTGCCTAGCGAAAGTATTCAGCCCCCTAAGAACTTGTTTTCATGTTGCAACATTTCAAGCTTCAAACTTAGAGCTAAAAACTAATTTCCAATAATCAATGACATCCGAGACACAACCCTGAATCGTTTAATATCATATTTTAAATAAAAAAAAATGAAAAGGTTGTGTTGCAAAACTATCGTCCCCCCTGATCTCTCCCCTCAACTGACCCCAGATGTCCCCTGATGACTTCCGGATGATCCAATGTCAACCTAAATGACAACAACAAATCACAATGAGCAACAGTGTGTCCATTTTTCATTGGAATTGTTTTATGATCACAAGATTTCCAAGCAAAAATGACCCGGAACGGTATCGATCGATACTAGTATGTATCAAATCGGATCCCACTATCACCCACCCCTAATTTGACATTGGCGTTAACTCAGTCCATAAATTGGCCAATTGTTTTCCACCACATCAAGATATCGCACGGCGAAGAGAAATAAACAAAGATAATTACCTCAACCGGGGATGTGATTGATTGGTCACCGTTTCCTGGACTTGCCGAAGCGAAGCGGCAATTTATCGGGCTTCCAATCATCATTACCGTTTGGATACCACAAACCTTTTTAGTCGCCTGGGAAGCGAGGAGATTAATGACATCCGCTGATAAAGATGTTTGGATTTTAGCGCCGATAACATGGTTTCTTCCATGGTTAGAGTCCTTTTTGTTATCGCTACCTTAAAAATGCGCATACCGAGACTTATACTCAAGGTTTCAATCTGATTAAAACACAATTTTGCAAACTGTGTTTTGGTCGGAGGGAAAAATCATCGTGAACACCAAAAATTTTTGCGAGCTTATAAAATTGGACTCCTAGGAAAGTCAGACGAGTGCAAAGAATTGGTGGTGCGTGGATTGTTATTGGTGTCATGATTACAGATTTGAATCACCTGTGCCCGCTCATATGGCTCCCTCTCCCTATTTAAATCCAGTCGTGTCAATCTCCTGTTGTCAGTCCGTCTGTGAACCTCAGTGTATACTGGGCAACGAAAAATAGACGGGAACGAAATTGGAAACCGATACCAAACGAGACAAAATGAACGGGAACAATACCGGACAAGATATACCAACAGGAGAACAGGGCCGAGTCAGAACCCACATCTCGCGTGGCAGAGGTTCGTTGACGGACTGACAAAGGAAGACTGAGAGCGCTGAGCTTAAATCACAGGTGTCAAACAGGCGGCCCGCGGGCGAGGTCAGGCCCACTAAGGGATTGAATCCGGCCCACGAGAGAACACTCAGAGAAGCGCAAGAGAAAAACAAGCTGCAGGTTGAAATATGCCAACTTGATGTTGCCAAAGCCAGGTGCCTTCAACAAAGACACTGCACTTGTATTTCTCTCTCTCTCTCTCTCTCTCTCTCTCTCTCTCTCTTTTCCACCCATTTTCTCCCACTCCCTGTCTCTGTCTCTTTCACTCTCTGTGTCTCTCTTTTTCTCTTCCTTTGTTGCTCTTTGTCTCTTTCTCTGTGTCTTTTTAACTTCTTTTGCTCTAACTTCATTTTTTTTTCTCTCTTTTCTCTTTCTCTCTTTCTTCCCTTCACGCTTTCTTTTCTCTTTTCTCTCCTCCTGTCTTTCTATTTCTCTTTGGATTTCTTTCTTCCGCTCCTTTTCTTTCCCCCTCTCTCACGACTTCTCTTTTTATCTCTTTTGTTTCTCACGCTCTCTCCCTCTCTCCCCTTGTCCCGCCCTCTCTCCTTTTCCCTCCCTCTTTCTCTTATTCCTTTATCTCTCTTTTAGTCCGGCCCCCGACAGAATGTTTGTTTTGTCGTGTGGCCCCCGAGTTCAATTGAGTTTGACACCCCTGGCTTAAATAGACAGAAAGCCAATCCGTCAAGGAGCCGCAGGTGGCGCCACATGGGCGGGGCCGATTGGGCGCCATGGCAACCGTGACATTATCCTGCAAAAAAACGAGGGTTATAAGCTTTGGCAGAAATTTTGTGCATGATAAATGCAATGGCTGCTCGAGGCAGCCAGTACTTGCATTGACAATTTCATCCGTCGACATCTCTCTCCCTCCATTTTTTTTATTATGCGCCATCTTTGAAAGTGTCATTATGCTTTATTCACGCAGGGGTTACCCGCTACATTTCCGAGATGGTAGCATAGCAGCGCTGTCGGTTCCTTACGATGCCCTCCTACTTGATTTATAATGTAGCAGCAAGACGCCATTGGGGTATCTAGCACACCACCTGGCGCAACCAAGTCATTTACATTTTGTCACGTTTGCAGAGGTGGACCCAAATGCAGGGGAAGCCGGATTAGAAGCACGTGTGCTTAACAAAGGATTCTATCTTTGGACGAAAAACAGGAACAACAAACGGAAAACGAACCAGGTCTCAAAACGAGGTGTGCAAAACAAAAACCGAACCTGGCCTAACAGAATACTGGGTAAGAGTGTCATGACCCGACACAGTGTGCTGTCCCGACAGTCAATATAAAGGCTTAAACTATTTAGGGAATTCGAATTGTTTTAACTATATAGGGTTCCAACAATCGGGTAAAATGTTTTATCACCTTGTGAACCACTCAACCATTCGCCTGAGAAGATAAGCAGCTGCATCGTCATGTTTTTTTTTCCTCTGTTCTGTCTGATGTGTAGTGAATGGGCTTAGTTCCAAATCCGGTTGCCGTCCTCAGGGAGAAGTTGGAGGAACTGATCCAGGCGTTACCTGTCCCTCAATGGCCAAAGGCCAGACAGAACAAAAAGAAACAAAATCTAAAAAAAAGATCACAGAAGCTGCAGCGGACAGTCCTTTACCAGGACAGGGAAGACTGCTGAAGGTCCTTGTCTGTGTCTGCTGGAACAGGGTCAGAAGAAGCCGCTGGGACTTGGACGGTCAAGGGTCCATGTCCTTCCCCGTTGAAGCAGTGACCAGAAGCTGCTCTGTGACCATCGCATACAAGCCGGTTCAGGGACCAGAATCAACCATAGGAACTTCTCCTTGCTAAAGGTCCTTGTCTGTGTCTGCTGGAACAGGGTCAGAAAAAGCCGAGGACTCCTTTCTTTGCCACTGGGACTTGGATGGTCGTGGGTCCATGTCCCAAGTGAAGCAGGGACCAGAAGCTGCTCTGTGACCATTACCTCGCTACCAAGAAAGGTATCTCCTCGCTGCCGGGACAGGAAACAAAATCGGTCGAAAGACTCGCCCTAGGGACAAGGAAGGGGTGCGGCAGACAGTCTTTAAATGCCAAAAGAAGGACAGACAATGTGGACGCTTCAAGACTGGTCCTTTTGTGATCGGGTCATTCTGTCAGGTTTGCGGAGGTGGACCCAAATGCAGGGAACCCAGAGTGGAGATAGATGTCCTCCACAAAGGATGGTATTTCAGAAAACCAGGAAAAACAAACAAAAATAAACCTGGTCTCAAACTACCAACAAAGTGTAAAAAAAATAAAAAACGGGCCTGATGTGAGGACAGAAGCCTGGATGTAAGTGACATTGAAATGGCCCGACATAACGTGGTGTCCCAACAGTCAAGTTATTTGTATATCCCTTAATCACAAGAAGTCTCAACGGGCTGCAGAGGTCTAAGACTACTATTACACCATCCCCTGATCTAGAACCTACATGAGGGCAAGGAAACCCCCAAAAACCTCTGCAAAACCTTGAGAAGGTCTCCCCCCTTCCATGATTACCAGGCTACAATAATTACTGCAAAAGGCTATCAACAGACAATACTTCACGGAGAACACTCTCAAAACTGCTCATTTCTTCTTGGCTCTTGGGATCACGAATGAATCAGCGTATAGAGGCCTGGTACAAATTAGGGACAGGTGTATGATGTTTGGGTCAGGTGTGTACAGTTTTGGAGAGATCTTTGTTGGGCATTGCCCCAAAATATACGCAGAGAGGAGATATGGCAAAAAGGGAACGCGCTTTATTACGTTCAAAGTTCCAGATGTTCGACATTAGCTTCTATCCATCCATCCATCCATCCATTGTCTTCCGCTTATCTGAGGTCGGGTCGCGGGGGCAGCAGCGTTAAAAGGGAAGCCCAGACGTCCCTATCCCCAGCCACCTCCTCCAGCTCATCCGACGTGACCCAGAGGCGTTCCCAAGCCAGCCGAGAGACATAGTCTCTCCAACGTGTCCTGGGCCGCCCCCGGGGCCTCCTGCCGGTGGGACATGCCCGGAACACCTCCCGAGGGAGGCGTCCAGGAGGCATCCTTATTAGATGATGTTTGGGCCATGTGATTCCAGTTTTGGAGAGATCGTTGTTGGGCATTGCCCCAAAATATACGCAGAGAGGAGATATGGCAAAAAGGGAACGCGCTTTATTACGTTCAAAGTTCCAGACGTTCATTAGCTTTTATAGTGTTCTCAAATAAAGTTAAGATATCTCGTGAGGGTCGTCCGAAGAAACGCACTTATGGACGTATCCAAAATTTTAGGCCGTGTTCCTGCTCCAAAACGGCGTGTTCGTGCAAACTGAATGAATTCCTCCAGCCTCGCTTAGCAAGTGAACTGTGAAGCAAGGCGCAAGTCAGTTCACATTACGCGTGAAACTCGCCCGGCTAGCGCTCGCTCGTCCACGAGGACGGTTAGCATGTGCGCGGCGAGCGCGGCGAGCGCGGTGGCTTAGCGGCATGCCAACGGCTTCTGGCGTTTCCGCGTTGAGGATGACGTGAATATTCATGAAGTCGCTGCGGCCGCGTAAGCGGAGGTTGAGTTGAAATGTCGCTAATTATTGTTGCTATTTTACATAAGACCTCAAATAGCTTAGCATAAGAGTGCTTTATTTGCTTTTGTTGATGACAGTTGAAACCAGGGTTGGGGGATAATGGATTACATGTAATGCCTTTACGTAGTTAGCATAGAACAATATGTAATCGTATTCTGTTGCAGTTACAGAAAAGAAGACGTCATGAAATTCCAGGTACAATTGGTTAAAACGAAGGATTGCTTTGCAGAAGTCACGGTTGCCATGGTGCCCAATTGGCCCCGCCCATGTGGCAACAGCTGCGGCTCATTGACAGATTGGTTTTCCGTCTATTTAAGCTCAGTGCTCTCAATCTTCCTTTGTCAGTCCGTCAACGAACCGGTGCCCCGCAAGACGTGGGTTTTGACTCGGTCCTGTTTCCTGTTGGTATTTCCTGTTCGGTATGGTTCCCGTTTATTTTGTCCTGTTTAATATCGATTTCCAGTTTCATTCCCGTCTAGATTCTCCTGTTTAATTTCGATATCCTGTTTTGATATCAATCCTGTCTGTCCCGTCATTTAATATCGGTTTCCAGTTTTGTTCCCGTCTAGTTTGTCCTGTTTTATTTCAATATCCTGTTTTGATATCAGTCCTGTCCCTCCCGTTGTTTAATATCAGTTTCTAGTTTAATTCCCGTCTGGTTTGCCCTGTTTAATTTCAATTTCCAGTTTTGTTCCCGTTTAGTTTGTCCTGCTTAATTTCGATACCCTGTTTTGATATCAATCCAGTCCGTCCCGTTGTTTAATATCGGTTTCCAGTTTTGTTCCTGTCTAGTTTGTCCTGTTTAATTTTGATATCCTGTTTTGATATCAATCCAGTCCGTCCCGTTGTTTAATATCGGTTTTCCAGTTTTGTTCCCGTCTAGTTTGTCCTGTTTGATTTCGATTTCCATTTTCGTTCCCGTCTAGTTTTTCCGGTTTAATTTCGATATCCTGTTTTGATATCAATTCTGTCCGTCCCGTTGTTCATTATCAGTTTCCAGTTTTGTTCCCGTCTAGTTTGTCCTTTTTGATATCGATTTCCAGTTTCGTTCCCGTCTAGTTTCTCCTGTTTAATTTTGATACCCTGTTTTGATATGAATCCTGTCCGTCCCGTTGTTTAATATCTGTTTCCAGTTTCGTTACCGTCTAGTTTGTCCTGTTTAATTTCGATACCCTGTTTCGATATCAATCCTGTCTGTCCTGTCCTGTCAGGTATCGACCCGATCTGGCAATGGTATTAATCTCGTCAGCCTCTGGCTTCCTATCATTCCACGCCAGACTAACGTGCATGACTCCCCATTCCCCTTAAAATTATAGGCTTGTGTGAGAAACGTCACGCATTTGGGTCCTGTTCCTGTTCCGGTTCTTGACAGCAGGATTACTAATCTATGTAAAACGATATTAATTCTTACA
Organism: Urocampus carinirostris; assembly: GCF_059441175.1. Lineage (NCBI taxonomy): Eukaryota > Metazoa > Chordata > Actinopteri > Syngnathiformes > Syngnathidae > Urocampus > Urocampus carinirostris. Next base: position 25,053,368 of record NC_142367.1, on the reverse strand, counting down.
TAATGAGAGAAGAGGTTTGCATAGTAAAGTCAGTAGCTGTTGCCTACTTTTTAAAGAAGGATTTCTGTGTTGCAGGTATTAGCCCTTCTCTTTTGTCTGTATTTTATTTACTCTTCATTGTAGCACTCATTTGGTCGAAATGGCTTGAGAGGGCAGTTGTATGCTAGTGATGCATTCTGGGACTGTTAGCTCTATTACCTCACATCTCTGAATAAAACACAAAATAAGTAAGATAAGCGACACCAATTTTTCCCTCATGAGGATAATCTTCACGGTCGAACTGCTCCCGTATTTGTTTGCAAACAGTTGAGTCACAGGGCCATTGTGGGAGGAGAGTTTAACATGAGGACACCACGAAATATTAAAAAGACCATGGTAAAACTAAAAATATGACACATCAAACAGAACAGAGGAAAAAAAAACATGACGATGCAGCAGCTTATCTTCTCAGGCGAATGGTTGAGTGGTTCACAAGGCGATAAAACGTTTTACCCGATTGTTGGAACCTTATATGATTAAAACAATTCTAATTCCAGTTATATTTTTAGTTTTGGAATACATGTATAATAACAGTTTTTTTATAATTAGGGGACATTTAGTATAAATTATTTTTTTTCTTTTGGATTTGCAGTTAAATGTTGTTCAAAATGATTAAAATATCACTGTATTGTAATATTGTTAATATTGATAATAAAGTGCAATTGCACCTTAACTACAGTAGGGGGCAGTGTCACTCTCAGCTTTTGCAAGATTTTCTTCTTCATGGGGGGGCATAATGGAAAATAATTCAGAAGCGCCGCTCTCCTGCAATATCACGGTGTTCGGATCACGTTTCTGATTACATTTCGGGTAACTAGTAATTGTACGGGGTCATATTATTAAAATAACCCAACCCTGGATGAAACAGTTCAGATGGTTATTTATTTATTTTTTTTGCAATGTCTTCCACCTCATTGTTTTCGCTCTTCTTATCCATGTCCGATGAGGCGTGGAACGCGCAGCGAATCAGTAGCGCTCGCCATAAAAAAACCTCATTTCTCTGACAGGGAGATTAAATAGTACGCTCATCTTCATCGTTGCAGTTGATATAACCTGACGTAAACATTGTTGTTGTTTTTTTTCCCCAGAGTTCAGCGAGGCTAACGGGCATCAGCATCCGTCGTGGTCGCTTGGAGCAAAATCGATTCGACGGCAACAGGTTGCGGGCATTTTTTGGAGGGACAGCCTTGGATCGAGTACAAAAACGACACTACTTTGTCGCGGGTGCGTTCGTATGTGACGTATAAGCTCGGAAACAGCCGAACTGATTTTGGTGAAAATGTACACAATTGTACGTGAGGCATCTGTGAGCGTCTTTAGCTAGGTGTCATGGCACCTCTGATGCAGTAATCCCTCGGTTATCGCGGTTAATGGGGACCAAGACCACCCGCGAAAACTGAAAATCCGCGAAGTAGCGGCACCCCCTTCAAAAATGCTTAAAAAAAGTATACAGGTATACAGTCAACCCCCCTGTATACAGTACACCATATAGAATACGGGTAGAGAGAGAGAGAGTGAAATTCATGTTATAACAAAAAAAAACAACTGTAAAATATGTTGTATGTACACGGAATAGGACTGCCACTACGAAGCATTCAGTATGATTGTATTAACCGCTCTCAACCACATGCAGCCATCGCAGTTTATTTGGCTCGTTAACACTACCGGTTCCATATTGAAAATAAAAACAGTGAAAATGACATATTTGATGAGTGTTTGTGAAGCGTTTTGGGAAACAACAGTTCAAAAAATGGATCATTTTAATGAAAGTGAAAGAGCTACTTTCTAACAATAACATACTTTAGCTAGCGGCATCGAACGGTTTTTACAACAAACACACGAAACCGCACACAATTAGCCGTGTTTAGGTAGTACAAACAACCGCTCGGTTTTGGTATAAAAAAGTCAAACTTGAGATGAAATGTGACCGAAGAGAATATATTTAGAGAAACTGAGCGCCAGCCACATAAGAAGGGGGTGAGGTGGGAGGAGTTAAAAGAGGGGGGGTGAGCGAAGCGGTAACTCACCATGACTAAGCATTGTGTCAGGGCCTCCCCCTCCCCTTCACAATAAGAGTGTCCACACCGTGTCCTCAGTTGACATAAGCTCGCGCTCAACATGTAACACAGAGGAGCTGGGATTCGAACTGCGATCTCTTGATCCCAAGACGAGCGCTCTAACTCCTGAGCCACTGCCGCCCCCTCCTTTAACTCCCCCCACCTCACCCCCTTCCTATGTGGCGCATGGAGGAACTCGGTGACGTAAGTATATTCACTTCTGTCACATTTTATCTCACGTTTGACTTTATTATTCCAAAAGCGAGCGGTTGTTTGTCCTACCTAAACACGGCTAATTGTGTGTGGTTTTATTGAGAAGGTAAGGTATATCCTTTTAGACCCGCGAAGCTCTGAACCCGCAAAAGTGGAACCGCGAACTAGCGAGGCTCCACTGTAAATACCAAGAAAATCCATAAAGATCTACTTTACGTGGGGTCACCAGCCTGGGAATGCAATCCTCTATGCCAGGGGTGTCAAAGTCATTTGAACTCGGGGGCCACACGATAGAACAAACGTTCTCTAGGGGGCCGGACGAGTAGATTCAAGAGAAAGAAAAAAAGAAAGAAAGAAATAAGAGAAAGAGGGAAGGAAAAGGAGAGAGGGCAGGACAACGAAAGAAAATGGGAGAGAGCGTGAGAAACAAAAGATAAAAAGTCCTGAGAGAGGCGGAAAAGAAAGGGAAAGGAAAAAATAAATCCAAAGTGAAATAGAAAGACAGAAGGAGAGAAAAGAGAAAAGAAAGTGCAAAGGGTAGGAAGAAAGAAAGACAAAAGATAAAAGGACAATAGAGCAAAATAAGAGACAGAGACAAAGAGCAACAAAGGAAGAGAAAAAGAGAGACACGGAGAGTGAAAGAGACGGAGACAGAGAGTGGGAGAAAAGGGGTGGTAGAGAGGGAGAGAAGGAGAGAAAGAGAACAAGAAAAAGAGACAGAGACAGAGAGTGGGAGAAAAGGGGTGGTAGAGAGGGAGAGAAGGAGAGAGAGAGAGAGAGAGAGAGAGAGAGGGAGAGAGAGAGAGAGAGAGAGAGAGAAGCAAATGGAGAAGAGAACAAGAAAAAGAGAGAAAGAGAGAGAGAAATAGATGGTGGGGAGGCAAAAAATAGAGAGAAACAAATAGAACAATAGACGACAAGAAAGACAGGAGAGAGAGAAAAAGAAAGAGAGAGAGAGAGAGAGAAGCAAATGGAAAAGAGAACAAGGAAAAGAGAGAGAGAAATAGATGGTGGGGAGGCAAAAAATAGAGAGAAACAAATAGAAAAATAGACGACAAGAAAGACAGGAGAGAGAGAAAGAGAGAGAGAGAGAGAGAGAGAGAGAGAGAGAGATACAAGTACAGTGTCTTTGTTCAAGGCACCTGGCTTTGGCAACATCAAATTGACAAATTTCAACCTGCAACTTGTTTTTCTCTTGCGCTTCTCTGAGTGTTGTCTCGCGGGCCGGATTCAATCCCTTAGCGGGCCTGATCTGGCCCGCGGGCCGCCTGGTTGACACCTGTGCTCTATGCCATCACCGATGTTAGCCAATTTGCATTGGCTCCCTGTCCGCTTTAGATGTGATTTTAAAGTTCCGTTGGTATAAAACAAACACGCCCGAGGTGATGCTGTTACCCCGCCAAGAGGGAACCTTTGATCGACGGGAGTTCGGGGGGGAATGAAAAGCCCCCGAAGGGTCCGTTCGGGAACGCGGCGTAGCCAAAGAAGAAGAGGACGGGTGACGGGAGCCTTTAACCAGGCCAGCAGGACTCCACAGCTTGTGCAAACATTAGCGTCCTCTGTCAACACGCATTAGCATTTCGCGGCTAAGTACGCCATCAAACACACGTCGCTTGTCGGGAGGGCAAACATGGTGCCGGCCTATGATAACAAAACATGAATCCTGCTGACAATTTTAGGGAATGCATCAGATCTGGACTAGACTGATCCTAGACCGGACTCTGGATTTAGACTGGTATTTTTTTCCGACCTTAGCATTGACTATTTCAATCAGAATCGAGTCAAGATCCATACAGTATATCCATCCATCCATTATCTGCACCGGTTATCCACAGTAGGGACGCGGGACTGCTGGAGCCCATCCAAGCCAGCTTCACACAGTGGGCAGGGGACACCCTGAACTGGTTGCCAGCCAGTCGCAGATGAACAACTCATCTAGGGACATTTTGGACTGGCTAATCTACCTGACAACCTGCACATTCACAGGGAGAACATGCAAACTACACAAGGTGAGGCTGCAGTAGCTGGACTTGAACCCTAAATCTCCGCACCCTCAGGCCAGTATATACATGTCTGATCCTAGACTGGGCTCTGGATCTAGACTGGTATTTTTTTCCGACCTTAGCATCGACTATTTCAATCAGAATCGAGTCAAGATCCATACAGTATATCCATCCATCCATTATCTGCACCGGTTATCCACAGTAGGGACGCGGGACTACTGGAGCCCATCCCAGCCAGCTTTACACAGTGGGCAGGGGTCACCCTGAACTGGTTGCCAGCCAGTCGCAGGGCACACAGGGATGTACAACTCATCTAGGGACGTTTTGGACTGGCCAATCAACCTGACAACCCGCACAGGCACAGGGAGAACATGCAAACTACACACACGGGTAAGCTGCGATAGCTGGACTTGAACCCAGAATCTCCGCACCCTCAGGACACTATATGCATGTTATATAAATATAAAAGAGGCTGGACCAAATAGCACCAAAATGTATGCAACGGGAATCAAACACGGTCATGGCCTCAACCACTATACCACCAGAGGTACAGATGACATACGAAAAGGAATAAGGTTTTATCTCATGATCCTACTATGTCAGAAACAAATGTAAGAGACTGTAGAAAGCAAGCCCTCCTGAAAGATATGTTGTGGATTAACTGCAAGTCGGCTTGATGGAAAACATCTGGATGTTATGAAGCAATGTTTACACAGGAAATACCATGGTGTTGACTGAGCCGAGTCGGGGCGGGAAAAAACACTGTCGATCCTGAGAAAGAATACTGTCGGTTGGAGAAAAAACTACGAGGACACAATATTAAAAAAATCTGACCGTCTCCCATCCGGACTTGAACGCAGATGAATGAATGGATGAAATAAACAATGTTCCTTCTCTGTCATATTTCATCTCTGTTTATGTTTTGGGGCAACGCCCAATGACGTCCTCTCCAAAAGATGAATTATCAGATAAACCAAAGAGTTGTTGCCGTTCTCGTGCTCATTTGAGTTCATTTATAACTATCAGGATGTCTTTCTGCTTCAAAATACCTTTTCGTATGTCATCTGTACCCACATTCATGTAGTGGCATTGACTATTTTCGTTTACTGAGATCCCACTGTAATTACGGTTAATGGGGACCAGGACCACCCACGAATAGTAACAATCTGCAAAGTAGTGTCACACTTTCATTAAAAACCTTGAGAAGACAGGATTACCGACCGAGAGTATGTGACAAAATAACAACTCTATATCTACGGATAAAAACACAGAACACAGAATTGAATATATCTGTTATAACCGTTGAGGCTGTCGGGTCTAAAGCGACCACTTACGTGTGGGAGAGCTAAAAAATATTGACTAATTGTAAAAGGAAATTCAGGCAAAGACTTTTTGAGTTTTCTGGACAGTTAGAAAAGGTTCCTTTGGTCCAGCCAACCGCGCCCTTTCTAAAAACCTTCCCCCATTGCGCTGTGTTTTATTGAAGTCACAAGGGTGGAATAGTACTGAGACAAAGAAACAGACCCTCCCCTCTGGGACAGTACCAACACTTTTAAACAAAGAAACAGGAAAACTCGGAGAAGCCATAAAGGGCCATACAATTTGATTAGAAATACACCCGTTTGAGCACGTACGTTTAAGCCTACTTTACAGAGGCACAGCCTCACCTGAATACACGTCAGCGAAGCCAATCCAGCCCCAAAATATTTCACATTGAAAACCAGTGTAACTGTAGAAAAATATCACATCCCAGTCCTTAATTTCTCGGCGAAACGAGACTAATAAATAAGCTTTGAATGTTCCAAATGAACTTGGCTGAGGATCACAATGTACTGTACACCCGTGGCCCCTTTATTTCCCGGGGCCAAAACATAATTAAGCCAAACGATTCCGGATTTAGATTGCGGGAGAGAAATGTCGCTTGCATGCGCGGTAGAAAAAAAATGGTAATACGGTTGCCGCGGTTACGAGTGGTCGCCTCTGATAAAGCACTGTGTCTAATTAACACGCTGACAGCGAAGTTGTTTGGCGCTTTATTCGGGTAGTTCGGGTGCCTCGTGGACAGGGTTGGGTAGATTACTTTAACGTGATTACTTTCAATGACTTTTGGATTACTCCAATACCAAATATGCTAATAAAAGACAAAAGAAACCAAATATGAATCAAATGATGACTCACAACACGTGGTAAGCTTTCTCTCCTGGCTTTGATCTCATCGATCCCCGGGAAAACTAACAAAATGCGACAGAAACCAAGCCTGCACAAAATGTAGTGATTTTATTCATATTTGGTTTATTTTGTCTTTTATCAGCATATTAGGTATTGGAGTAATCCAAAAGTAATTGAAAGTAATCCAGTTAAAGTAACCCTACCCAACCCTGCTCATGGAGGATCTATGCTGCTGTATGTAGAAATACATTTGAAAATAAATAAATACGGAAAAATATATGCTATCTTAATGAATTAACACATTAATGAATCTAGTAGTAAAAATATTTACCAACAAGAACCAGAACAGGATCAGAACCCAAGTGCGTGACGTTTTTCACACAAGCTTTTATTTTAGGGGAAATGGGGGCCGTCATGCACGTTAAGAAGCAGTCTGGCGCGGAAAGACAGGAAGCCAGAGGCCGACGAGATCGATACTAATTGCCCGAGCAGATATCGGACGGATGGGGTCGATACTGGACAGGAAGGGACGGACAGGGTTGATATCAAAACGGGGAGTTATGCACGTTAGGCAGCTGTCTGGCGTGGAATGATAGAAAGCCATAGGCCGACGAGATGGATACCAATTGCCAGATGGGGTCGATTCCGGACAGGACAGGAAAGACAGGATTGATATCAAAAAGGATATCGAAATAAAATAGGACAAACTAGACGGGAACGAATTTGGAAACCGATATTAAACAACAGGACAGACAGGGTTGATATCAAAACAGAGTATCGAAATTAAACAGGACAAACTAGGCGGGAACGAAACTGGAAACTGATATTAATTTCAAAATTGTTTTGATATATCCTGTTTTGATATCAATCCTGTCCGTCCGGTTTCCGGTTTCGTTCCTGTCTAGTTCGTCCTGTTTAATTTTGATACCTTGTTTTGATATCAACCCTGTCTGTTCCCTTCTTTAATATCGGTTTCCAGTTTCGTTCCCGTCTAGTTTGTCCTGTTTAATTTCGATATCCTGTTTTGATATCAATCCTGTCCATCCCGTTGTTTAATATTGGTTCCCAGTTTCGTTCCCGTCTAGTTTGTCCTGTTTAATTTCGATATCCTATTTCGATATCAACCCTGTCCGTCCTGTTATTTAATACCGGTTTCGAGTTTCGTTCTTGTCTAGTTTGTCCTGTTTAATGTCGATATCCTGTTTTGATATCAATCCTCTCTGTCCAGTTGTTTAATACAGGTTTCCAGTTTCGTTCCTGTCTAGTTGTCCTGTTTAATTTCGATATCCTGTTTTGATATCAATCCTGTCTGTCCCGTTGTTTAATACCGGTTTCCAGTTTCGTTCCCGTCTAGCTTGCCTTGTTTGATTTTGATTTCCAGTTTCGTTTCTGTCTAGTTTTTCCTCTTTAATTTCGATATCCTGTTTTGATATCAATCCTGTCTGTCCAGTTGTTTAATAACGGTTTCGAGTTTCGTTCCCGTCTAGTTTGTCCTGTTTAATTCCTATATCCTGTTTTGATATCAATCCTCTCTGTCCAGTTGTTTAATACAGGTTTCCAGTTTTGTTTCTGTCTAGTTTCTCCTGTTAAATTTCGATATCCTGTTTTGATATCAATCCTGTCTTTCCAGTTGTTTAATAACGGTTTCGAGTTTCGTTCCCGTCTTGTTTGTCCTGTTTATTTTCAATATCCTGTTTTGATATCATCTCCTGTCTGTCCAGTTGTTTAATAACGGTTTCGAGTTTTGTTCCCGTCTAGTTTGTCCTGTTTAATTTCGATATCCTGTTTTAATATCAATCCTGTCCGTCCCGTTGTTTAATACCTGTTTCCAGTTCCGTTCCCGTCTAGCTTGCCTTGTTTGATTTCGATTTCCAGTTTCGTTTCCGTCTAGTTTTTCCTCTTTAATTTCGATATCCTGTTTTGATACCAACCCTGTCCGTCCCGTTGTTTAATATTTCCAGTTTCCTTCCCGTCTAGTTCCCCGTCTGTCCTGTATTCTTCCCGTTTATTTCGTCCAGTTTAATGACGATGATGAACCAATCACACACCTCTTGGAAACTTTGAAAATCCCGGCAGCTCCATACACGGCCTGCAGCGATGTCATATTGTGGGTTGATGTATTCATCCTCTTCCAGCGCTTGAATATACAAAGAGGGCGGGTAAACCCTAACGGTAGAATTTCTTCACCCTGAAGACGGCTGATATAATAATCACCTCCCACCCCGAATTCAAAAGAAGCAAGGGGCGGAGGAAAGTAGGGCAATGAATAAAGCATGAGCTTGGAGTGTGTGTCACCGACTCAGCATTTAGCTCCAGGAAACATTGGACACAGTCTGCGAGGGATCGTATCGCTCTACCTCTTGGCCATTCGGAAATGTTTGAAACAGCAGTGAGCAACGGCGATCCCAAGTGTGGCAACTGGGTCGTTATTAAACATGTCTAAAAGTTGACATCAAGTGACATTTTGCTGAGTTTCAGGCAATTTTTTTTTTCACTTTTGAATGAATTGACTCATTTGTTTTTACAACAATTGTTGCTCTCTCATCCTCCCTTCTTCTCTCACCTATCTCTCTCTCTCTTTCACTCGCTCTGTCTCTCTATTTCTTTCTTTGTTCCTCTTCTTCTCTTTTTCTCTGTCTTTTTACTTTCTTTGGCTCTCTTTTCCTTTTATTTCCTTTTCTGTTTTTTTCTCTCTCTCTCTTGCATCCCCCTCTTTCTCCCCTTCTCTCTTTCTATTTGGATTTCTTTTTCTCTCTCTTTCCCCCTCTTTCACAATTTCTTTTTTCTCTTTTGTTTCTCATATTATCTCTCTCTTTTTTTACCTCTCTCTCTTTCTTTCTCCCTTTCTCTTTTTTATTTGTCCCACCCTCTCTCTTTTTCTCTCCCTCTTTTTCTCTTATTTCGTTCTCTCTTTTCGTTCTCCTCAATCTATTAGTCTTTCATTCTTTCTTTTTTTCTTTCTCCAGTTCCTTCTCTCTTTCTTTCTTTTTTTCTTTCTGTCCATTTCATTCTTCCTTCCTCATTAGTCCGGCCCCTGAGAGAATGTTTGTTCTGTGGTGTGGCCCCCGAGTTAAAAATATGACACATCGAACCGAACAGAAGAAAAAAAAAAACATGACGATGCAGCAGCTTATCTTCTCAGGCGAGTGTTTTTTTTTTTCCATTTTTTTCTATTTTTAAAAAAAAAATCTCATTGTGTTTATTTTTTCCTCGCTGTTCCTTTTTTTCTTTATGTTCTCTATTTACTTTTTTTCCTTTGTTTCTTTCTTTTCTTTTTTTTCCTGCTTTTTTCTGAATTGTTTCCTTCTTTTTTCTCCTCTTTTTGTTTCCTTTTTCTCAGCTTTTCACTCCTTTTTCATTTTGGTATTTTTTTCTTTTTTGTTCTATTCCCCCCTTCCTTTAGGCCATTTTGTCCATAGTTTTACATCATATTTGGTCGTGTAGGGATTAAAGAAGCAAAAACAACCTGAAGAGCCGTTTGGGACCCAAAAGAGCCGATTCTATTTAGTGAGCCGAGCCGTAGAAGCCGGTTCTCGACCAACTCTACTAACTTTACCTTTCAACTTCGTTCGACATTGACTTCAAAATACAGCATTTAGGACAAAACCTCTCATTTTTTGAGTGGAAGTACAATGTTGGCAACAAGATTGACTTGGTATCAAATGCAACACAAACTTTTTTTTCTTTTTCACAGTTTTTTTTTCCTATTTTTTAAATTCCTTTAAAACAATCTCATTGTTTTTATTTTTGCCTAGCTGTTACTTTTTTTTTCTTTTTGTTCTCTATTTACTTTTTTTCCTTTGTTTCTTTCTTTTCTTTTCTTTCTGGCTTTTTTCAGAATGTTTCCTTCTTTTTTCTCTTCTTTTTGTTTCCTTTTTCTCAGCTTTTCACTACTTTTTCATTTTGGTATTTTTTTTTCTTTTTTGTTCTATCCCCCCCTTCTTTTAAGTCATTTTGTGCATAATTTAAATAATATTTGGTCGTGTAAGGATTAAAGAAGCAAAAACAACCCGAAGAGCCGTTTGGGACCCAAAAGAGCCAGTTCTCTTTAGTGAGGCGAGCCGAAGAAGCCGGTTCTCGAAAAACTCTACTGACTTTACTCAACTTTGTTCTCCTTCGACATTGACTTCAAATTACCGCATTTACAAAACAGCGTCAGGGGAACCCGTGTATTTTTACCTTCATGCACTGTAACTTTGACTTAATTGGCTTCTTAATTAGCAATTTGGAGCCCTGATTTTTGTGAGCTGGCTATATTTTCTTGTGCGCTGCTTAGAGGGAACATTGGTTTGGACCCCACCACAACACCAAAAACCCAAATGCTAAAACAACAAAGCAGTAAGGAAATGACAAAATGAGTAGGTGGAGTAGATTCTCAGATAACAAACAAGACCTAGTATTCATAATAGGCAGGCTCCGAACGCTATAGTTCAAAGAGGTGTGTTCAAAAATAAAGTGTCTACTGTTGACTGTACAACCTCAAAAATATTTTGTATTCACAAGAAAAAGGTAAAATTTAGCAATGCTAACATTTAGTTGCATGACCGCAGATTTTAATAACGGCTTCATATTTGTGGCATTTGTGAGTCAACCAACTCTTCATTTTCCTCATGTTGGGGTTTTTGAGTTTTCCCTTGCCCTCATGTAGGTTTTAGATCGGGGGATGGTGTCAGAATAGTCTGTGGTTTGCAATAATCTGTGGTCTGTGCAGCCTTTTGAGACTGTCCCTTCTCAAAGTTTCTTTATTTTCCTCATGTTGAGGTTTTTTTTTTGGTTTTTTCTTGCCCTCATGTAGGTTTTAGATCAGGGGATGGTATTATAATAATCTGTGGTTTGCAATAATCTGTGGTCTGTGCCGCCCTATGAGACTGTCCCTTCTCAAAGTTTCTTTATTTTCCTCATGTTGAGGTTTTTTTTAGCTTTTCCTTGCCCTCATGTAGGTTTTAGATCAGGGGATGGTGTCATAATAATCTTTGGTTTGCAATAATCTGTGGTCTGTGCAGCCTTTTGAGACTGTCCCTTCTCAAAGTTTCTTTATTTTCCTCATGTTGAGGTTTTTTTGAGTTTTTCCTTGCCCTCATGTAGGTTTTAGATCAGGGGATGGTGTCATAATAGTCTGCAGTTCGCAGAATATATATTTTTAATAACGCCGAATATAATATGTCAAATATAAATTGGGTAATACGTCTACATACAAGCTACGGAATATTCCAGATATGTGATGGTATTCTAGCCAAACATGTCCTTGATGTTTGAGACAAAATCCAAGATACGAAAATTTACAGGGTATAGTGTTAAGTTATAAAATGGTCACGGTTGCCATGGCGCCCAATTGGCCCCGCCCATGTGGCGCCAGCTGCAGCTTGTTGACAGATTGGCTCCCTGTCAGTATTTAAACTCTGTGCGGCCAGTCCCCTTTTGTCGGTCCGTCTGCGAATCTCTGTTTTTACACGGCGAGCCCTATTTGAACCCCGACTCACCTGCCGCAGTTTTTTTGCTTCTGTTTGTTCTCCTGCTACGATCTGTTTTTGATCTCGACCATGTCTGCTCTCCCGCCCCGGATAATGATCTGTTTTTAATATCGACCACGTTTGCTCTCCTCTCCTGGCTTTCGTCTCGTTGCTGATCCCGACCATGTGTTTTGCTCTCCTGTTTCGGCTACTGACCCGTTTTTTTCTGTTCCTGACACCGCTATCGCTCGCCACGGAAGTGCCACTTCAACATTTAGCGACCTGCGTCCACCCTAACCCTAACCCTAACCCACCTGTTTTTTGCTCATGTCCGTCCCCCGGCTTCGACCTAAAGACGTCGGGTTCGGGTGCTTCTGAAAGCACATTTAAACGTTATAGCACTGAATGGGTTCACTGTGTATAAACAAAGACGTTCAAAGAGCCTTTATATTTTTTTCATCCAACTTGTCTATCTGTTTTTATCTTACTTTTAGCAACGTCGTTCGGGGATTCACAACACATTGGGAGGGTCGAAATGGGAGAGTGATTTCATGTTCGTTCCTGTTTATTTTTGTTACCGTAGCCTGAAAATGGCGAAAGTAAGAAAAGGCTTGTTTCAAATAAACTCTTCAAAAGCGGAGTGTATTTAGTACTTGAGGAATCAGCTGACCGAAGCTCCGAATTGAAGTTCGGTACATTTTAGCAGTACTCCAATTGAAATTAGGCTGGAAAAAAAACACCATTCATTTCAAATCCACTCAAAGATGTTTGCTAGTTTTACACTGTCAAAACCTCTTATCAATAAAAACACGCTTCTGTCTTGGAGTGTTCCTCAATTGCAGGCTGCGATAAATTTCGTTAATTGACGAAGCGCGATGCCAGCCAGACTCCAAAACATGCTATCAGGAAGAAGAACCAGGAATGTTTTCACGCTAATTGTAGTGCTAGCGGAAAAACACAGCTGCTAGAGCTGCTGTGCTAATGATTATGGCGCATTGTTGGGGTTTGGCACGCCTCTTTTCTACCAAGGGGGCGACGAGCAGGTTTAGAAATGGGCAGATGTAAGGGTTACTTTAACTTGATTACTTTCGATTACTTTTGGATGACTCCAATACCAAATATGCTAATACAAGACAAAATAAACTAAATATGAATAAAATGACTCAACGGAATACATGGAACGACAAAAATGATGTTGGCAAGCTGTTTGGATTTATTTTCATTTTGTTTCTGTCGCATTTGATGTTTGTTTTGCCGGAGATCAAAGAGATCACGTTACTCTCCTCTCCTGGCTTTCGACGCGTTGCTGACCTCGACCACAATTTTTGCTCTCCCGTCCCGGCAACCGACCTGTTTTTTCCGCTCCCGACACCGCAATCGCTCGCCACGGAAGTGCCACTTCCGCGTTCAGAACGCCAATAAAACTGAGAGAAACTGATGCTCATTTTGACCTTTATTTTCATAAATAATGGTTTCAAAACAAGGTGCAAGCAGTTATTTTGTAAATATGTCACCAAATTCTGCAAACAAGAATCCTGACTTCTTTACTTTTGGTGCAGACGGCGCCGGGCGAGAGACAGGAGGGAGTGCTTGCGCTTCGTGCATAGCTTCACCTACCTCTACGGCTCGGTTCTGTCAGTCCCCTTTTGTCGGTCCGTCTAAAAATCGCTGTTTTTACACGGCAAGCCCTTTCTCGCCTGTCCTGTTTTTTTGCTCCTGTTTTTCTCCCGTTACGATCTGTTTTGATCTCAACCACGTCTACTCTCCTCTCCTGGCTTTCGACTTGTTTCCGATCCCGATTACGTTTTTGCTCTTCAATCCCGGCTACTGCCCAGTTTTTTTCCGTTCCCGACACCGCCATCGCTCGCCACGGAAGTCCCACTTCCGCGTTCGGAGCGACCTGCTTCCTGCGACCAGCGATCACCTGATCGTGTGGGCCATTCTTTCCCTTCTTCCCACTAAAACTGTGAGTAACGTTACGCGAGTGGGTCCTGTTTCCGTTCTGGTCATGACACCCTGCTTTATAAGCATATTTTGGCCATCACATGTGTTTTTTTTTCCTTTGTTTCTGGATTATTTTGGAGGAAATGATGTCAGTATTTCAGTGCCCACTTGTTCGTTTGTTACCTTGGTCATTATTTTTCCATTACCCGTTTCAGTCTTTGTTCCCGGTTTATATTTTTTTCAGATTTTGATTTTGTTTATTTTGCGACCACTCATTTGTTTGCTACTTTGTACCTCATTTAGGTTATTAAACACTATCCCTCTTTTTGAGAACCCCTGCCTCCCGTTTCCGCTTCCCCCGCATGGGTCCATCCTCCCAAAACCTAACATTCTCCATCGAAACCTTCCCGACACACCGTGAAACCATCGAAATTAAAACGCCGCTGCCCGTTTTCTTGACATGGAGCTCGATGAAGCTAAATGCGCCGTGAAACAGCAACTGGGTCGGCGGTTCGTTTTCTCGGGATTTTATGCAAAAGAGGTACGAGGGAAAAGGTTGTATAACGCACCATCTGATAGGAGGGAAGATGTCAGATTAGAACCACTAGGGGGGGCTTTTTAGTTCAGGAGAGAATGTTATTTTGGCAGAAAGTAGTGGAAGTCATGGAAACTACAGACTGTTATGACAGCATCCCTTGATCTAAAACCTCCATGAGGGCAAGGAAAAACTCAAAAAAAAACCTCAACATGAGGAAAATGAAGAAACCTTGAGAAGGGACAGTCTCAAAGGGCTGCACAGACCACAGACTATTGCAAACTACAGACTATTATGACAGCATCCCCTGATCTAAAACCTCCATGAGGGCAAGGAAAAACTCAAAGAAAACCTCAACATGAGGAAAATGAAGAAACCTTGAGAAGGGACAGTCTCAAAGGGCTGCACAGACCACAGACTATTGCAAACTACAGACTATTATGACACGATCCCCTGATCTAAAACCTCCATGAGGGCAAGGAAAAACTCAAAAAAACCTCAACATGAGGAAAATGAAGAAACCTTGAGAAGGGACAGTCTCAAAGGGCTGCACAGACCACAGACTATTGCAAACTACAGACTATTATGACACGATCCCCTGATCTAAAACCTCCATGAGGGCAAGGAAAAACTCAAAAAAACCTCAACATGAGGAAAATGAAGAAACCTTGAGAAGGGACCACATATGAGGTCATACCAGGTTGCAAGAAATGTGTTTTTCTTAGATACAAAAAGTTTATGTTCTGTTCAGGGTTCTTACGGGTGCTTGAAATCCTTGAATTTGTCTCTACATCTCCAAGGATATATGGGTAGACAATGTCCCACAACCTACTTTAGAGAAAGTGCAGCCTTGTGTTCCCTATTTATGCCCACTCCTATCTGTCCCCATTTGTCAGTCCGTCTGCCAACCTCAGTTATCACTATGAAAGCCTTTTTCAACCCTGACTCCCACCTGTTTTTTGCTCCCGTCTGTTTCTGATCCTGACCACATCTACTCTCCCATCCCGGCTTTCGACCTCTTTTGTCCACGACAACATCTACTCTCCTTTCCTGGCTGAAGACTCGCTTCTGACCACGTTTTTGCTCTCCTGTCCCGGCTACTGATCCGTTTTTTCCGTTCCTGACACCGCCATCGCTCCAAATCACAAACCGAGTACGGGAGCAACTTGCTTCCCTTCCTCTATCCTTTATTAAAACTTGTGAGAAACGTAACGCAATCGGGTCCTGTTTCTGTTCTGGTCCTGAGTTCTATAAATGTTTGCATCCTGCTTCATCTTATTGTTTCAAAAATGTTCCATTTTCTTCCTTTGTTTTTTTGTTCCTGCATGATATTCTGTTTTTTCTATCTGTTTTCTGATCAAAGGGCTGCCACTTAGCACTCTATTTGCCCTAAGGCGTATTTCGAAGGGCCACATTTAATGGAGGAGCACAAAAAAAACATTCGGAAAGGCTTCAAAAACAAGCAGATGCCGCGGGGGTGTTTACTATAAAAGGAAAACTTTTCAATCTGATTCCAACAGAAACAGGAATAATTTAGCAAAACTGGACAAAATTGAGTCAGAATCGGAATAAGGTGTCATGTTTACTGATATGAATCACCTGTGCCCGTTAATTTGGCTCCAACTGCCCTGGATTCTGATTGGCTCCCTGTCCCTATTCAAACCCACTCCTATCTGTCCTTTTGTCAGTCCGTCTGCGAACCTCAGTTAACACTAGGCAAGCCTTTTTCGACCCTGACTCCCATCTGTTTTTTTGCTCCCGCCTGTGCCTTGACCACGCCTACTCTCCTGTCCCGGCTTTGGACCACTTTTGTCCCGGACCAAATCTACTCTCCTTTATCTGGCTTACGACTCGTTTCCGACCCCAACCACGTTTTTGCTTTCCTGTCCCAGCTGCTAACCCATTTTTCAGTTCCTCTTCTGGCTTTCGACTTGTTTCCGATCCCGATCACGTTTTTGCTCTTCAATCCTGGCTACTGACCCGTTTTTTTACCGTTCCCGACACCGCCATCGCTCGCCACAGAACTCCCACTTCCACGTTCAGAGCGCCCTGCTCGCCCTGGCCAGCGATCACCGGTGTGTGCCTTCCTTTCCCTCCTTCCCAATAAAACTGAGAGAAACGTACGCTAGTGGGTCCTGTCTCTGTTCTGGTCCTGACATCAAGATCATTGATGCTCATTTTGACCTTTATTTTCATAAATAATGGTTTCAAAACAAGGTGCAAGCAGTTATTTTGTAAATATGTCACCAAATTCTGCAAACAAGAATCCTGACTTATTTACCTTCGGCGCAGACGGCGCCGGGCGAGAGACAGGAGGGAGAGCTTGCGGTTTGTGCATAGCTCCACCCACCTCTACCGCTCGGTTCCGTCAGTCCCCTTTTGTCGGTCCGTCTGCAAATCTGTTTTTACACGGCAAGCCCTTTCTCGCCTGTCCTGTTTTTTTGCTCCTGTTTTTCTCCCGTTACGATCTGTTTTGAGCTCAACCACGTCTACTCTCCTCTCTTGGCTTTCGACTTGTTTCCGATCCCGATCACGTTTTTGTTCTTTAATCCCAGCTACCGACCTGTTTTTTTTTAGTTCCCGACACCGCCATTGCTCGACCAGCAATCACTGGATCGTGTGTGCCATCCCTTTCCCTTCTTCCCACTAAAACTGTGAGTAACGTTACGCGAGTGGGTCCTGTTCCATTCTGGTGCTTTATAAGGATATTTTGGCCATCATATGTATTTTTTTTTCCCGTTCCAGTTTTTGTTCCTGGTTTGGATTTTTTTCAGATTTAGATTTTGTTTATTCTTTCAAGCACTCCTTTGTTTGCTACTTTGTACCTCATTTTGGTTAATAAACACTTTTGGAGCACCCCTGCCTCTAGTTCCCGCTTCCCCCGCATGGGTCCATTATTATTTTGGGCGATATTTTGTTACTGCCATCGCTCGCTACGGAAGATCCACTTCTGCGTTTGGAGCGACTTGCTTCCTCCGAATCGTTGGCGCAGCCCTTCCTCTTTCCCTTAATAAAACTTGTGAGAAACGGAACGCAATTGGGTCCTGTTTCTGTCCTGGTCCTGACAAAGAAATCGTTTCCCGTACCGATCCCGTTCGACAGACCGCTCATTGCTTCCATACCAAAATCAACTGTGAAAACTGACACAATTCTGATCTTTCCGATTCGGAATCCGTCTCCCCTCTATCCTTCTTCTCTCCGATGAGAAGTAGCACCTTGGTGCTGTGCTAGTCCCGGACATTGACCGGAACTAGCAGTAATTGAATGCGAGAGATGAGCTCCGGGCCAGACCCGTCAGAACAAACGGACCCGAGACGGGACGTGACGTTTCCTCCGGCCACGGAACCAGCGCAAGCCCCGACGCGTCGACTGCTTGGGTTTTGACGAACATCGCGCTTGTGCTGACTGGAAAAAAAAGGATGGGTTTACACTCGCCCGGAGTCTTTGGCTGAGTCCCATTCTTCGCACTTTCACTCGCTATGTGCCCTAGTCACTCGGTTTGCGCGTTCACGTGAAAATGGGGTGTGTCCCGATACTCTCAAGACCGAGGCAGAAGTGCCCTCAAACCATGTCGTAGCCACTTCAAGACCGAGGGGGCTCTCGACCTCACTTGGCGGCGAAGTGACTACCCAGAAGGCTTTGCGAATTCTCAATATCAACAAACATGCCCGGAAAGGAACCGCACAAATGTAAGTAGTTTTCCACAACCACGCATGTATTTGCAACAAAATGTATTGAGATATCTTAGTTAGACGTAAATGCAATAGAAAATCGTATTTTCGCGTTAAAACACGAACATTGCAAAATCGCTACTTTACGAAGTGCACTAATCTACCAAGGGAGCTGGCAAAAAAAAAATCTTCACGCTACAAACTTTAAAGTAGGATAACTGGGCAGAAAATCACGGTTCAGCCCATCCCTGTTTTTATCTTAAACGAGTCGTCCTTTTACATCTACTGTACATGGCCAGTCGCTAAAGGAGCATAGTCAGAATAACGTTCTGGACATACGCGCTTGTTTACTGCACACAATTTCGGGTGTCGTGTTTTATTTACAATATGATTCTTTCATGTGAGATCAGAATGCATTAGTTTTCATCATGCATTATGAGTAATGTCTCCGAATTTCACGTGGAAATACAGTTGAAACAAACTACTATCACATAGTCCACTGCCTTCTCTGTAAACACATATTAAGTAAACTAATTACCTTCTCAAAATGTTGTCCAAATGTGGAGACAATTCTAAAGCATATGTGATGCTGGCCAATAGAAGGCTCATACAGCCATAAGAATAACATGTCAATTTTGTGTATCTATTCACTATCAAATAATTATCCAGAACACATCCTATAATTTCCTGTCTCACATCAACTTGCTGAGCATCCTATACTCAGTTGTTTTTGTACAATACATCAGCATTAAGTAATTCTTGTTTTTTCCACCCAACCTAAAGGCCACTGTAGAACGTCCCGTGGAAGAGCTGGTCACCATCACAGCTACCACGCCATCCACACCACCGGGCACGTCGTTGGCACCTTCTAATCCGGCGCCAAACCCCAAATCACCCAGAAAAAAAAGGAAGCACGATACACTCCTTGACTTTTTGAAAGCGGAGTCTGCCGGAGTGAGGAAAAGGCTCGAAGAAACTGTGGCCAAAACTGAGCGGTTCCCGTCCTTTTTGGGAAGCTCGTGGACAAATTTCCAGAACAGTGACATCTCTGCAATGTTTCCCTTTGTTTTATAAAAGGATAATATTGTTTTTTTTATTAAGAACTCAATGAAGTTCCAGTTTGTGTTTTCCAGCTTCATGGAAGTATTGGTATATTTTTGTTAAAATTTGTGACACATTATTTACTATTATGTATTTTGGCCCAATGTGAGTTTGTTTTTCTGAAAGTAAACTATTATTTAAGCTGGAGTGATTTGTAGTTGTTTTCTTTCCAACAGTCACATAGTTCACACACAGTATCTCACATCATTATGAAATAAACCACCAAGGTGTTACTCAAAATGAAGATGTTTATTGAATAGTAATGCAGAAAAGCACATAATGCAAATGTGGGTCTGACTTAAAGAGCCTAAATATGGCTTTTGGGCAATTTATTCCATATTAACTGTGGACAATTCTTTGTACGGTGGACCTGGGAACCCTGAAGACCCGTGACACCACACGGTAGGACAGAGCGTGGGCCAGCCAGTACACGTAGATCAGGACCTCCAGCCACGGCCCTGTTCCCTCTTTAGCAGCTCATGCAGGGCCCACATAACCTAACCTTCTTGCTCAACCTTAAGTCCTGAATGAGTTCTGACTCCACATCCAACCATAAGCACAGGATGGGAACATTCCTGTCCAACCTGTCCACGCTTATGGGACAGCCACTCTGGAACACAATAGATAACAATTTAGACATAAAAGTGGGCATAGAAAAGAAAAAGACCGCTTTAACTGTGATGTAAGCATCATGAAAAAATGTTGAAATGACCTTTTTTATATCCAATGACAACTCTTTTGAATTAAATTCCTTATGAACTAAGGTTTTTGGGTCGTACAGGGAAGTTTGGTGACGATATTATGTCAGCTTAAGGGTCAGGTGGACTGTTCTTGTGTTTGTTTACTTTTCGTCATGTCACACATTCAAAACCCCTACTATATGTCATAAAATGGCATTAAGATACTAATAAGTAGATTGCCATTTATGTCTACACAAACATAGGGTATTATGTGAACGTGCATTGTATGTTAACTCTTACTGTATTTTACCGAACGGGTCATTTTTTTTAATGAGTGTACGTACCTTGTAAAGATGAATCAGCACTACATAGCGCCAAAGCTGTCTTCAGTATAGCACATTTCTCCTCCGTTGATTGGAGACACGGAAAAGATGATGAGCTTTCAGGCAATCGGTAATAACACAGCTGTAGCGGGCATTTTTAACGTTGCACGAACTCTCCAACTGACACACTACGTTGAGACTCGAGTTGTTTACATGTGACGTAGGCCTATACGTCACTAAGGTCTACAGCCAATTAATATTACCGCCATCTCCTGGACAGGGGTGGAACCTTGCAAGTCTTGTCCAAACCTTTTCCACTTTGCACTCCACTCGATGAGGGCACTCCTCTATCGAGGGACCTCACTGGAGGGTTCTCGGGGCCGAGTGAGAGAAATGGGATTGGGCCTTTGATTCACTGTCACTCTTGGAATTTCTCTTTGGATTAAACAGGGGTGGCAAACCATTTTAAGCTCAAGGGCCACATTTTACAAACAGGGAATTACAAAACGATGTGGCCCCTTTGGACCTATTTAGACACACGGGTCACCGGGGACCCGCATTAATGCAACGGTGCTCCCTGCCCAGTCGCGCATCCCGTGCCTCTTGCCTTAACCGGCACCTACCAACTCGCTTAAAACTGGTGCGGACCAAGGTATTCCAAATATTAACTTTAAACAAAGCATTTCGATTTCTGCCAAGTCCCCTGAATGTCAAGCATGGGTAAAAAGCCTGGGGTCTGCTTCCCAGATTAAACGTGATTAGGTTTGGCTGGGAAATGGAGCGCGTAATTGCTCCGTTAACCTGCTACCCCAATCTTTGCCCGCGGAGTAACGGGAGTGGGTGGAATGTTTGACTTAAGGGAAAAAGAGAGAGGGGAAAAAATGAGAAAGAGAACACGAAAGAAAGAGTAAAAGGGAGAGATAAGTTAGCACATAGAAAAAATGAGAAAAATAGAGAAAGCACAATAGAAAGAATGAGAGCGAAGTCACAAAAAAAATAGAGAAATATAGAGGTGGAGAAAAAAATATGAAAAAGAAAGTATGAAGAAGAAAAAAGAAATAAAGACAGAGAGAAAATGAATAGAATGAGAGAGGAGTAAAAGACAGAGAGAGAAATAGAGAAGGCACAAGAGAGAGAGAAAGACAAACGAGGGAGTGAGAAAGAGAGAAAGAAATAGATAAAAGGAGAGAAAGAGAGGGGGAAAAAAAATAATGGCAGAAGAGGTGGGTTAAAAAGAGAGGGAGAGAAAACAAGTGAGAAAGAAAGAGAGAAAAGATGTAATAGAAAGAGTAAAAGGAGAAAAGGCGAGAGAAAAAGAGAGAGCACAATAGCAAGAGAAAGAGTGAGAGAGAGCACAAAAGATAGAGAAAGGGGAGTGAGGAAAAACTGTCTGAAAAAAAGAAAGGAAGAGAGAAAGAAATATAGAACAAGATGAATAGATTGAAGAGTAAAAGACAGAGAAAGAGAGAAAGAAAGAAAGAAAATGAGTGAGAAAGAGACAAAGACATAGAAAAAAGGAGAAGATAGAGTGAAAAAACGAAGAAAGACAGAAAAAGTAAGACTTAAAAAGAGAGAGACCAAAGAGAAAGAGTGAGAGAAAAAATGTAATAGACCGAAAAAAGGAGAAAAGGTGAGAGAAAGAGCGAGAAATATGGGGAGTGAGGAAAAAAAAGCAAGAGAGAAAAATCTATAGAGAGCTAGATAAATAGATTGAGAGAAGGGTAAAAGACAGAGAAAGAGAGAAAGAAAGGGAGTGAGAAAGCGACAAAGAACTAGAAAAAAGGAGAAGATAGAGTGATAAAATAGAGAAAGACAGAAAAAGTAAGAGTTAAAAAGCAAGAGAGACCAAAGAGAAAGAGTAAGAGTGAGAGAAAAAATGTAACGGACAGAAAAAAGCGGAAAACGTGAGAGAAATAGAGAGAGCACAATAGGAACTAGAAGAAAGATGTAGATAGCAAGATGAATAGATAGAAGAGTAAAGTAAAAGACAGAGAAAGAAAGAAAGAAAGAAAGAAAGAAAGAAAGAAAAGGAGTGAGAAAGAGACAAAGAAATAGGAGAAAGGAGAGGAAGATAGAGTGATAAAATGAAGAAAAAAAGAAAAAGTAAGACTTAAAAAGAAAGAAACCAAAAAGAAAGAGTGAGAGAAAAAATGTAATAGGAACTAGAAGAAAGATGTAGATAGCAAGATGAATAGATTGAAGAGTAAAAGACAAAGAAAGAAAGAAAGAAAGAAAAGGAGTGAGAAAGAGACAAAGAAATAGGAAAAAGGAGAGGAAGATAGAGTGATAAAATGAAGAAAGAAAGAAAAAGTAAGACTTAAAAAGAAAGACACCAAAAAGAAAGAGTGAGGGAGAAAATGTAAAAAAGACAGAGAAAGAGAGAAAGAAAGAAAGAAAAGGAGTGAGAAAGAGACAAAGAAATAGGACAAAGGAGAGGAAGACAGACTGATCAAATGAAGAAAGACAGAAAAAGTAAGACTTAAAAAGACCAAAAAGAAAGAGTGAGAGAGAAAGTGTAATAGACAGAAAAGAGGAGAAAAGGTGAGAGAAATAGAGAGAAAACAATAGCGAGAGAAAGAGTGGGAGAAAGAGGGAGAAATATGGGGAGTGAGGAAAAACTATATGAAAAAGAAAGAAAAAGAGAAAAATACATAGAGAGCTAGATGAATAGATTGAGAGAAGAGTAAAAGACAGAGAAAGAGAGAAATAAAGAAAGGTAGTGAGAAAGAGACAAAGAAATAGAAAAAAGGAGAAGAAAATAGAGTGATAAAATAGAGAAAGACAGAAAAAGAAAGAGTTAAAAAGCGAGAGAGACCAAAGAGAAAGAGTGAGAGAAAAAATGTAATAGACCTTAAAAAGCAAAAAAGGTAAGAGAAATAAAGAGAGCGAGAGAAAGAGTGAGAGAGAGAGCAGAAAAGATAGGGGAAGGGAAAAATGTGGAGGAAAAGAAAGAAAAATAGATGAAAAAGAAGGAGAGAAAGAGAGGGACATAAAAGAGAAATAGAAAGAAGGAATACGAGTGAGCACAAGCAAGAGAGAAAAAAAGAGAGTGAAAAGGGGGAAAAAAGAAAATCAGAGAGAAAGAGAGAGGGATGAAGGAGAAAAAAGAGAGAGTTGAATTATGAAAAAAGAGAAAAAAAAACAAAGGGAGGGAGTGTGAAAGAAAGAGAAAGACGCAGAGTGCGGAAAAAAAATAAAATAGAGAAAGCAAGAAGCAAGTGGAATCCCTACCTAGTCGTCACCGCCATGTTTGTCTGCTATCCTGCTGCTACGCAATGATCAATTACCACTAGTTTTCCTTGGACAGCAGTGCCCTCCAGTGGTCAAATACCACACACTTGTGCTTTAAAACGACAACGGCACAAAAACACAGCCGTCCCCAAAATAATATAGAGTTAAATCAAATATATATCACAATCAAACAGGAAGTCATAGGCAAAAAACCCTAGGCGAGCACTAAGAAAAGAAGATTATTTTTGGACGGTCTGTGCGTATTGGGACAGCCTCAAAAGACCCCCGGTGTCAATATTCCGTATTTGACTATTAGCATCTTCACAGCGTCCCAATCCGGTGGCAGCGTTTCCTCTCCACTCCCCTGTGTCCTCATTATCTTCTATTCGAGTTCATGCAGTGAGCCGCCAAATAAACCGGTGGCTCGTCGGATAGAAATATGCACCGTCGCTGAAAAGTGTCGGGTCACCCAGGACTTTTTCGGTGTTTTGGAGTCTTCCGATTTTAGTTTTCTTGTGCCCGTGTTCTATTTCTGTGTTTAACACTACACAGGGCGCACCGCGTGATCGGGATCGGGTGGAATGTTTCACCTCGCAAGGTGCGAAAGTTCCGTGCTTTACTGTTCTCTTACGTTCTCCCTTGAAATGAGATACCGGTTTTAGTAACAAGAGGGGACTAGAGTCTAGATTAAAAAAAAAACAAGTTGGAGTTTGTTCTTTGGCTTCCTCCACTTGCGAACCTTTGATTTATTCATTCGCTGAAAAGGTATTCTACATTTATAATAACATGTTCATAATGGAGAAATGTTCTCTCTCTCTTTCTCTCTTTCTATGTCTTTCTCTCCTTTTTCACTTCTTTGTTCTATTTATTCCTGTCTCCCTCTTTCTCCTTCTCTTTTTTATTTCTCTCTCTCTTTTTATGTCTCTTTTTACCCCTTTCTTCCTTATTCTTTTAGTCTTTCACTCACTCTCTCTCTTTCTATGTTATCTTTCTCTTTATCCTCACCTTTTGGTAAATCTCTCTTGTTCTTTATCTCTTCCTCATTCTTTCTTTCTGTATTCTTTCTGTGTCTCACTTCCTCTTTTTTCTTTCTCTCCTTTCTTTTTTTACCTCTCTCTCCACCTCTTTCTTTCTTTTTACCTCTCTCTCTCCACCTTTTTCTTTCTTTCCTTCTCACTCCCTCTCTCTTGTTTCCTCTGTCTCTGCTTCTTTTTTATTTCTCTTTTTCTAAGTCTATTTTTCCCTGTCTTCCTCTTCCTTTTCGTCTTTTCCCCTTTTTCTGTCTGTCTCTCTCTCTCTCTCTCTCTTTTATCTTCCTCTTTTTATTCGTTCTCCTTTGCTTTCTCTGTCTTGTTCTCTCGTTCTTTCCTTCTGTCTTTCTTTCTGCCTCTCACTTTTTTTTGTTGTTCGTTTTCTGCATTCTCTTTTCACCTCTCTCTCCACCTCTTTCTTTTTCTTTCTTTCTCTCTCCCTCTCTTGTTTCCTCTGTCTTTGCTTCTTTTTTTATTTCTCTTTTTCTAAGTCTATTTTTTCCCTTTCTTCCTCTTCCTTTTCCTCTTTTCCCCTTTTTCTGTCTCTCTCTTTCTCTCTCTTTTATCTTCCTTTTTATTCGTTCTCCTTTGCTTTCTCTGCCTTGTTCTCTCGTTCTTTCCTTCTGTCTTTCCTTCTGTCTTTCTTTCTGCCTCTCACTTTTTTCTTTTTGTTATTTCTCTCCATTCTCTTATTACCTCTCTCTCCACCTGTTTCTCTCTTTTTACCTCTCTCCACCTATTTCTTTCTCTCTCTCTCTTTTTCCTCTGTTTCCTCTTATTTTTTAGTCTTCTCTTTCTCTCTGTCTCTTTTTTGCCTTTTCTTTTTTTGGTCTTTTCCCCCCTTTCTGTCTGTCTCTCTCTCTCTCTCTCTTTTATCTTCATCTTTTTATTCTTTCTCCTTTGCTTTCTCTGTCTTGTTCTCTCGTTCTTTCTTTCTGTCTTTCTTTCTGCCTCTCACTTTTTTCTTTTTGTTCTTTCTCTCCATTCTCTCATTACCTCTCTCTCCACCTGTTTCTCTCTTTTTACCTCTCTCCACCTATTTCTTTCTCTCTCTCTCTTTTTCCTCTGTTTCCTCTTATTTTTTAGTCTTCTCTTTCTCTCTGTCTCTTTTTTGCCTTTTCTTTTTTTGGTCTTTTCCCCCCTTTCTGTCTGTCTCTCTCTCTCTCTCTCTTTTATCTTCATCTTTTTATTCTTTCTCCTTTGCTTTCTCTGTCTTGTTCTCTCGTTCTTTCTTTCTGTCTTTCTTTCTGCCTCTCACTTTTTTCTTTTTGTTCTTTCTCTCCATTCTCTCATTACCTCTCTCTCCACCTGTTTCTCTCTTTTTACCTCTCTCCACCTATCTCTTTTTCTTTCTCTTTTTTTCCTCTGTTTCCTCTTCTTTTTTAGTTTTCTCTTTCTCTCTGTCGCTTTTTTCTCTTTTCTTTTTCTTTTGGTCTTTTCCCCCCTTTCTGTCTGTCTCACTCTCTCTCTCTTTTATCTTCATCTTTTTATTCTTTCTCCTTTGCTTTCTCTGTCTTGTTCTCTCGTTCTTTCCTTCTGTCTTTCTCTCTGCCTCTCACTTTTTTCTTTTTGTTATTTCTCCCTATTCTCTTATTACCTCTCTCTCCACCTGTTTCTCTCTTTTTACCTCTCTCCACCTATCTCTTTCTCCCTCTGTCTCTTTTTCCTGTTTCCTCTTCTTTTTTAGTTTTCTCTTTCTCTCTGTCTCTTTTTGCCTTTTCTTTTTCTTTTGGTCTTTTCCCCCCTTTCTGTCTCTCTCTCTCTCTCTCTCTCTCTCTCTCTCTCTCTCTCTCTCTCTCTCTCCTATCTTTCCCTTTTTATCACCTCTCTCCCTCATTCTCTCTCTCTTTATTTCTGTCTCTCACTTTCCCTGTCTTTTTGTTCTTTTTTTATCTTTTTACCTCTCTGTCTCTTTATATCCATCTATCTCCCCTTTTCTCTTTATCTCCCTTTCTTGTTTTACCACTCTCTCCTTTTTCTCCTTTTCCCATTACTCTTCTCTATCCTAATATTTTCTTTTTTCCCTTTCTCTCCCCTTTCTTTCTCTCCGTCTCTTTCTCACTCTCTCGCTTTCTCTATTTTCTTTCTCGATGATCAGAACCGCCTCACACCTGCCCCAGTTCCCGCCTCCGCAACTCCCAATCCACTCGACCTTTTGCTAGTCTGCACTTAAGACATCCCTGCGCTTTTTTTTCTTTTTTTTCTTTTTTCTTTTTTTTTCTTTTTCTCTCCTCCCCTCCTTGGCATCTGCCCACTGCTCCACGACACCTCGTTTCTTACACGAACTCATCTTCCCTCCTCCTACAGCCCATGAGCGGAGGTTGAGTTGCAAGTGGGAAAAATAGAAGAAACTCTCAGAAATCACTGCAATCTTTAAAGCAGGTGTTTATTTATTTTTTTTCTAATACGTCTTCTTTGCTAGCTTAGCTGCAGATACTCGCTGAGGGATGGTAATTAGCGCCCCCTGGTCAGCTGAATTTGTATTGTATTAAAGGATTTTCTCACCGTACGTAATTATGTCGATTGGAGTGGCATTCTCAAGTACAGAATATTACGAAAATGTCTCACTTCTTTGGCTTTTTAACAAGTTGAGCAATTTCAAACACCAACATCTGATACTAGTGATGTCAGGTATCTGAGAACACGGCTAAAGAGGCACGATCTGGTCGAGCGTCACCCGTCTATATAAAGAGGAACTGATCGATAGTTTATCTCTCTTGCCTCTTGTCTACTGCCCCGCATGACGGGTGCTTGATGTGGCCGTGCAGGCCCCTGAAATCCAGCACATGGGCCACTCGTTGCTACCAACCGGAGCACGAGACCAAAACTCTCGGCAGGACGGTTTCAAAATCAAAACCGTGTCTGCTGGTTCTTGGGAAAGAGTCTTTTTTGGTGTACAAGGGAAACAACTCAAATCGACTAGGATTATAGCGAATACTTTCTTTTTGTCCTTGTAACTTTTACTGGTCGAAAACTCCCATAATCTCCAAACCCTGCTGATTTTTCCGGAGCCGATTTTATGGTCAGTCCGTTTCGTAAAACGGAGTCTAGATAGATAGACTTATGGAGGTCATATCTCCGAAAGGAGTAACTAGCGTCAAGTGGATTTATTCCCCGACCCTTACACAGATGTGGTTTTGTAAGGTACAAAACAACAAACCTGAAAAACACTCACTAGAATCCATCTGTGACCACCATCGTAGATCAAGGAGATCGTGATTGGAGAAACCACCAGAATGCACTTAGCGCTTAGAATGGAGAGTATGTTAGGATGATTGCAATGCGTGCCCAACGTGTGCCCAATTTGGTCTTGCGGAAGTTAGAAGGGGAGGTACGTTGTTTGAAGTTAAAAGTAGAATATTTGCTCTATTAAGTATGTGTTAACGATGACCAACTGTGTTCAAAGAGCCTTTATGATTGTTACCATTGTTGAACTGAAGCTTAAAGGAGTGTGGATGCACCTTGTATATAACGTTTTTTGAGTGTTGGCGTTGAGCCTAGTTTGTTAAACGTTTTTAAACTGAAACGCAGAACGAGGTTTGTGAGTGTGGCTGTAAAGGGGAAAAGTGTGAAGCACATTGTAAAGCTCTTTGGGAGGTCTTCATTGACTTGAAAAGTGCCATAGAAGTGCAGACTATTTACCATTTAGCATCTTGATTATCCTCAAAACGTTAGGAGGCTCATTCCCTTATTGGTGTGTGTGTGTGTGAATGGGTTAGTGTGAAGCACATTGTAAAGCGCTTCGGGAGGTCTTCATTGACTTGAAAAAGGCCATAGAAATGCAGACTACTTAACATTTAGCATCTTGATTATCCTCAAAACGTTTTGGAGGCCGACTCCCTATTTGTGTGTGAGTGTGTGTGTGAATGGGTTAGTGTGAAGCACATTGTAAAGCGCTTTGGGAACTATTCATTGACATTGTCTATAGAAATGCAGTTCATTTACCATTTAGCATCTTGATTATCCTCAAAACGTTTGGAGGCTGACTCCCTATTGGTGTGTGAGTGTGTGTGTGTGAATGGGCATTGTGTGAAGCATATTGTAAAGCGCTTTTGGAGGTCTTCATTGACTTGAAAAGCGCTAATAATAATAATAATAGTAATAATAATCGCGTCGAAAAAAAAATCTCCCGATTTCCCATTTCTGAAACTTAACATGTATGACAGACGGGAGCAAAAACGGGACAGGTGGGAGTCGGGATAGAAAAAGGCTTGCCTAGTATACACTGAGGTTCGCAGACGGACTGTGAACAGGGGACAGATGGGAGTACCGTAAATTCCGGACTATAAGCCGCTACTTTTTTCCCAAATGTTCAGCCCTGCGGCTTATTCAGTGAAGCGGACAATTTATGTAATTTTTCCAACGGCCACCAGCGGCGCTGGAGTATAAAAGGTAAGATTAAGAACAGTAGAATATGTGCGCCAAGAAAGACTGCAACCTCTAAGTTTATGCATACATTGTCTGTTAAGTCAAGGTACTTTCCGATAATGAGGCGCCCTTGATGGCGATAGTTATGAGGAGGAAGATGAGTACAATCTTCCGTGAATTTCTCAATTACAGGAGGCTTTTTTTTAACAGTCACGTTTGATACATTGCGAGTGTGATCCTACTAGCGTGTTGGTACATTCCAAAGGCATGGTTTGGGATGAAAGTTATATTATTATTATTAAAGCTTTGAAAACTCTCTCGGTGTACCGTCTTTCTTCGTAAATATGTGTAACCATGTATAATATGTATTTGCAACTGTACATTTTTGTAATGTATTTATTTTAGAGATTTATTCTGTTATGTGTTCTACGGGCGACTCAAAAAGAAGGGGCGGAGCAAACGCGGGCTGATGGGAAGTGGGGTAAAGCTGAGTTACCGGTAGATTTGTCTGTCGTCGCAGCGGACAATAGTGGATGTATATTTTTCCCACCCTTAACTTTGGAAATATACATTTTGTTTCCTTGGATACTTTCAACAGGACCCGGACTTTACAAATCTGCATCATACGTTAATTACGGGTATCATTTTCCAATCATTACACCGACTGTGGTTTTAGGATTGTGTACTAGTGACTTTTGGATTGTGGGATTCCAAAAAAGTCGGCATGCGGTTAAAAAGTCGGCTGTTCTGAATTTATAATGGGAATCACTCTTGTTTCTCTTCATTTCGAATAAATCTTCAATGAAGGATATTTAGTTTGAGAACTGTCGCCGTGATCGTAAGGATCACTATTTTTGCAATCGGGAGATGGAATAAGAGCTTGCTCTGTCCACTCCACGCACCGGCCCGGTATTGCAGTACCTCCGGGAACGATGCATTCGTGCTGATCGCTGCTTGGCCCTATGGCTAGGACCTTAACTCAGCCTCTTGGCTGGGAGCAAGTGTCTCGGCCTCTTGACTTTGTAGCGTATTATGATTTGACCGATAACGGATAATGGATAATTGATAAAGAATATAGAACAATAACCCTTAAAAAATCCCCCCCCCCCTTTTGGATTGTGTCGGTAGGAGGCTAAGACCTTGACTCAGCCTCTTGGCTGGGAGCAAATGTCTCGGCCTATTGGCTTTATGTTGTATTATGACTTGATGGATAATGAATAATTGATAAAGAATATAGAACAATAAATCTCTACAAAATCACGATCGTGGGACTTACAGCCTGGTGTCACGAATTTTAATGCGGGCGCGCGCGGCTTATATACAGGTGCGGCTTGTGTAAGTACAAAAGTGGAAAATCACTTAAAAAGTGATGGGTGCGGCTTATATTAGGTGCGCTCTATAGTCCGGATTTTACGGTATTTATGATTTCAAACACCCTTTTTTTTTATAAATTTGTGCCAAGCGTGGCAGCCATCATTTCAAAAATGTGGGCTACAATCTGTTATGCCGAGCCCTTCTGATTGTTCCGCGGATAAATAGTCCGTCTCAAGAGTCAAAGTCTTCGGGGTTCCGCCCGGAAAGGTTGTGTCCCACTCGTGAGCCGGTAGAGGGCTCAATGCCACATGGAAGGGGGGGGGGCGGCGGGGGGATTTATAGCCTGGAGAAACCCCCTCATGACTACACCGCCAAGCCCTTGTGATTACGGACTAATCCTCCCCAGCATATCATGTGCGGCACGGCGGCACATCGACATCACAGTCAAAAGAAGAGTCGGACGGAATCCGGGAGGGACTTCCTTCTCCATTCTCGCTTGTCCATCTTATTTTCTTACCTATTTTTTTCGTCCATTTTCCTTTTTTTGTACCCTGTCAGTCTTTTCGCCGCTAGCGCTCTCACACAGTGGAAAGGGGGATCAGCGGGGGATTATCCCCGCCACTGAATATCTGGAGATAGATTTTTGTGTCGTTCCTGTTGATTCGTATGTTTATTTATATATCTATATTTTTTTAATGATGTATTTATTGTTCCATCCCGCCTTCTGCTAATGGGGCAGCTAGCGCCAGTAGGAGTAAAAGTAGTTGATTAAAGTAGTGGTTTTTTCCGCACTATAAGGCGCACCTAATTTTTTTTTTTCAAAAGCTGACCATGCGCCTTATAATACAGTGCGCCTTATATATGGATCAATATTAAGTCGCAAAGTCTTGCAACTAATGAAAGCAGCCGCCGACTCTATTTTCCCCCGAACGCAAAGTAGTCCGCGGTGTATGCTGGGATTTATATACCGGCGTTTCATTGGCTAACCAATGTGTCAATCACTTGAATCGATCACTATTGGCTAAAGTTATTCGGAGGTAAAGGGGGCGGATCCTTTTTATCATTTACAGGCTGGCATAGGCTAAAGGGGCAAAACAAAGCCTGCAATTGGCCGAAAAAGATGAATGTGAATAGCATGTTGGATTGACGGCATAGAGAGTATTTGTAAATATTTTACTCTCCTGGATTTACTACACTCACGGATATAAGAGGACCATGGTTGCACATTTTTATCGAACGCAACGACTTCGGTGAGCTACTCCGGCTATATATTTTCCCAGTATCTTGTTTCAGAGTGATCTTGATGTTTCTGTGATGAGTCTATTTTTAAATTAAACTCAATTCCAAGTGTTTATTGTCACATGCACAGTAAAGTTGCGAGCGAAAAAGAAAATAGAAACTAAGGAATGGTTGGCATTTCTTGAATCCCAAGAATTTAACCTTCCGAATGATATTCGGAACGATGCATTTGAGTGACATCGTACGGACGCCGCATCCGCACGTGTTCTCGACACGTATTTGCTACTTTTCAAGCTTTGGGAATGTTAAGGGGGTAATAAATTGGACTGAACTATCGGACTGTTTTGTCCACGTTCCCATTGTAACGCCTTATAATCCGGTGCGCCTTATGTATGGAAGATATAGGACCAAAAACTATTTTTGGGGGGTGCGCCCTATAACCCGGTGCGCCCTATAGTGCGGAAAATACGGTAGTTGGTAAAAAGAGGCTCTTCCTTTTCTGTTTTCATAGTCGCTATTGCCGAGAGACATTTTCCATCTGTTTAATCCGTTACCAAGAATTCCCCTGCAGCCGTTCAATATGGTCACATGACAAGGTTGCTTCTTTTGATTGGTTAAACAGGGTAGAGCCAGGCGGAGTTCCTTAGCGGAGACAGACATACTTACGAAGTAAAAGTATAGGGATTTGAAAATACTCCGAGAAGTACAAAAATTCCCAAAAGGTACTCAGGTAAATGTAAATTTCTCGATCTGTTTCATCAAAACAAAAAAGATCCCGCAGTATTTCAATAGGGTCACGTGACAAGGTTGCTACATTTGATTGGTTAAACAGGGTAGAGCCAGGTGGAGTTCCTTAGCGGAGCCAGACAGACAAACGTGTACTTACGTAGAGGGGATTTATTAGGTAATGAAGTAACTTAATATATATATATTTTTTTACAGATATTATCAGTTTCAAGCCAAAACAGGGAGGACTTTTCAAGGACTTTTCAAGGACTTTTCAATCCTTAAAAAATACATAAAAAATTGACTTGAAAAGCGCTATAGAAATGCAGACCATTTAGCATCTTGATTATCCTCAAAACGTTTGGAGGCTGACTCCCTATTGGTGTGTGAGAGTGTGTGTGTGTGTGTGCGAATGGGTAAGTAAGCACATTGTAAAGTGCTTTGGGAGGTCTTCAGTGACTTGAAAAGCGCTATATAAATGCAGACCATTTACCATTCAGCATCTTGATTATCCTCAAAACGTTTGGAGGCTGACTCCCTATTGGTGTGTGAGTGTGTGTGTGTGTGTGAATGGGTAAGTGTGATGCACATTGTAAGGCGCTTCGGGAGGTCTTCATTGACTTGAAAAGCGCTATATAAATGCAGACCATTTACCATTCAGCATCTTGATTATCCTCAAAACGTTTGGAGGCTGACTCCCTATTGGTGTGTGTGTGTGTGTGTGTGTGTGTGTGTGTGTGTGTGTGTGTGTGTGTGTGTGTGTGTGTGTGTGTGTGTGTGTGCGAATGGGTAAGTAGGCACATTGTAAAGTGCTTTGGGAGGTCTTCGGTGACTTGAAAAGCGCTATAGAAATGCAGACCATTTATCATTCAGCATCTTGATTATCCTCAAAACGTTGGGAGGCTGACTCCCTATTGGTGTGTGAGTGTGTGTGTGACTGGGCATTGTGTGAAGCACACTGTAAAGTGCTTTAGGAAGTCTTAATTGACTTGAAAAACGCTATATAAATGCAGACCATTTATCATTCAGCATCTTGATTATCCTCAAAACGTTTGGAGGCTGACTCCCTATTGGTGTGTGAGTGTGTGTGAATGGGTAAATGTGAAGCACATTGTAAAGCGCTTTTGGAGGTCTTCATTGACTTGAAAAGCGCTATGAAAATGCAGACCATTTACCATTCAGCATCTTGATTATCCTCAAAACGAAAACGTGAAAATAGAAGCATTTTTATGGATTTCAAGCACCTTACATTTGCATCAAGGGGGATAATGGTTACAGAATCCAGACGACAAGCAATTTTTGCAGGGCTTTGCTGCACATTTCTACTTTTCCTACCTCGCACTACTGAGTCACTCACTGTACACCAACACATCTGCCTGGAGGAAGAATTCTTATCACTGTTCTTCTCATTCAACAAGATGTCCACCTTCATCATCCCTTCGCTTTGTCATGTCCGCCCGTTCCATACCGAAGTCGCCCGGAGATTTAGAATATATAAAGGCCGAGGAAAAACTGCAGGCTGAGATCAGGAGGAGGACAGTAGTCCCTCGGTTATTGCTGTTATTGGGGACCAGAACCCTACCTAAAAATCTGGGTGGTGAAGGATTTTATACATTTGACTGTAAAGGATTTTATACGATTGAATACAAGTTACATTTATAGAATAGAATAGAATAAAATATACCTTTATTGTCATTGTTACAACATGGGTAGAATATATTGTGACAACGCAATTGGACATGGCACTCCAGGTCCACATTTTACAGTGAGGACAAAGAAAACAAAGAGATGAAGGTACAAAGAAGATGTTTGTACTGTCCTTGTTGCTTAGGCTTTTTTTTTCCTCCAAAGGGGGTGTATGAGGGGGTGAGGGACTGACAGAGATCCATTTAGCATTTAGCATCTTGATTATCCTCAAAACGTTTGGAGGCTGACTCCCTATTGGTGTGTGAGTGTGTGTGTAATTGGGCATTGTGTGAAGCATATTGTAAAGCGCTTTTGGTGGTCTTCATTGACTTGAAAAGCGCTATAAAAATGCAGACCGTTTAGCATTTAGCATCTTGATTATTCTCAAAACGTTTGGAGGCTGACTCCCTATTGGTGTGTGAGTGTTTGTGAATGGGTAAATATGAAGCACATTGTAAAGCACTTTGGGAGGTCTTCATTGACTTGAAAAGCGCTATATAAATGCAGACCATTTACCATTTAGCATCTTGATTATCCTCAAAACGGTTGGAGGTTGACTCCCTATCGGTGTGTGAGTGTGTGTGTGAATTGGTAAAGCGCTTTGGAGGTCTTCATTGACTTGAAAAGCGCTATGAAAATGCAGACCATTTACATTTACTCGTAGGGTCCCCGTCTGTAGCCCGCAGCTAAATTGAGTTGGACACCCCTGCACCAGCCTATCACAGCCTTTCCTAACTTGCCCTCTGATCGCATTTGCTGTGTGCTGCCTGCTCAGTAATTCTCACCATCTTTTTCTTTCCACGCAAACAAAACATTCGTGTTTCATTTGGCCTGGCATGCATCAAAACAGACGCTTAAGTCCCATCAGGGCGGCCCCCGCGGAGGAATTCTGACTTTATTCATTCGGACTCCACGTCAAAACAAACATCAATCGGACAATCCTAGATTTTGAAAAAAGACATTTTGAAATCCAGAGAAGTGGCAGTAAACGCTTGTCGTGTTTGTCGGCCATCAAAACTCTGACAGGCGTCGCTCTGCCCCCTCGGAAATTGCTATTAAACTTCAGCCAATCGCGAGTGACGCCCGACTTTGTATTTGTCTTCTTTTTAATCTCGGGAAGACAGACATTCGCCCGCTGCTGCCGCTTTCTTGTCCTTTATTTGCTCCCTCCATCTTAAAAGTTGGAAAGCGGGAACGAAAGACTCATCTCATCTCATTAGCTGCACCGCTTATCCTCAGTAGGGTCGCGGGGGTGCCGGAGCCCATCCTAGCAATCATTGGGCAGTGGGCAGGGGACACCCTGAACTGGTTGCCAGCCAATCGCAGGGCACACAGGGACAGAAAACTCGCTCATTCACACCTAGGGACAATTTGGACCGGCCAATCCACCTGACTCTCATCTCATTAGCTGCACCGTTTATCCTCAGTAGGGTCGCGGGGGTGCCGGAGCCCATCCTAGCAATCATCGGGCAGTGGGCAGGGGACACCCTGAACTGGTTGCCAGCCAATCGCAGGGCACACGGGGACAGACAAGTCGCTTGCTCATTCACACCTAGGGACAATTTGGACCGGCCAATCCACCTGAAATGCATGTCTTTGGAATGTGGGAGGAAACCGGAGTGCCCGGAGGAAACCCACGCAAACACGGGGAGAACATACAAACTCCGCACAGCAAAGTCCGGTAGCTGGATTCGAACCCATACAGGAGGTTCCCAAGACCTTAGAACTGTGCCGCACACGCGCTAACCACTGCGCCACCGCGCTGCCCAATAATAATAATAATAATAACAATAATTGATTCAAAAACAAAATATCCCGATTTCCTATTTCTGAAATTTAACATGGATGACAGACGGGAGCAAAAACGGGACAGGTGGGAGTCGGGATCGAAAAAGGCTTGCCTGGTATACACTGAGTTTCGCAGACGGACTGACAACACGGGACAGATGGGAGTATTTATCATCTTGATTAACCTCAAAACGTTTGGAGGCTGACTCCCTATCGGTGGGTGAGTGTGTTTGTGAATGGGTTAGTGTGAAGCACATTGTAAAGCGCTTTGGGAGCTATTCATTGACTTGAAAATCGCTATTGAAATGCAGTTCATTTACCATTTAGCATCTTGATTATCCTCAAAACGTTTGGAGGCTGACTCCCTATTGGTGTGTGAGTGTGTGTGTGAATGGGTTAGTGTGAAGCACATTGTAAAGCGCTTTGGGAGGTCTTCATTGACTTGAAAAGCGCTATAGAAATGCAGTTCATTTCCCATTTAGCATCTTGATTATCCTCAAAACGTTTGGAGGCTGACTCCCTATTGGTTTGTGAGTGTGTGTGTGTGAAGCATATTGTAAAGCGCTTTTGGACGTCTTCATTGACTTGAAAAGCGCTAATAATAATAATAATAGTAATAATAATCTCGTCGAAAAAAAAATCTCCAGATTTCCCATTTCTGAAATTTAACATGTCGAAAAAGGCTTGTCTAGTACAGTATAGACTGAGGTTCGCAGACGGACTGACAACAGGGAACAGATGGGAGTATTTATGATTTCAAACACACATATTTTTTTTTATAAATTTGTGCCAAGCGTGGTAGCCATCATTTTAAATTGGAATGTGGGAGGAAACCGGAGTGCCCGGAGGAAACCCACGCAAGCACGGGGAGAACATACAAACTCCGCACAGGAAGTCCGGTAGCTGGATTTGAACCCACACAGGAGGTTCCCGAGAACTTAGAACTGTGCCGCACAGTCAAGTCAAGTTACATTTACTCGTCACAGGATGTCTCAAAAGGACTGCACAGGATTACAATGACACCATCCCCTGATCTAAAACCAACATGCGGGCAAGGGAAAACCTAAAACCTCAACATGAGGCAAAAGAAACCATGAGAAGGGGCCTCACAAGTGGTAACCCCCCTTCCAGGATGACCGGGGTGCAATATAATCGGAGTCCTATCAATTTTTAACTGAAATAAGGTCCTAAAAGAAGCCAACAACCCCCCAAAAATCCATTATCGCTAATCTGTGTGGGCTGCAGCCCGTTTCCATGGCGACCAAAGTACATCGAGTTAATTGCGTGAGTTAATTGCGTTTGTCGATGCTTCAGTGCCATAGAGTGAAATTTCCTCCGGGATCGATAAAGTATCCGCCTCGTCGAACTCAACCTAAATCACAAAGGGATTTTTGTGCATACGTTGGATTTCCCTCATCAACAGTATTGAAAATTGAGAATAGTGCCCCTCCCCCAAGAACTTTTTGTCCTGTTGCCAAATTTCAGACTTCAAAAAATAAAAGAAAATAATTTTTTTCATGAAACTGTGGAGAGAAACTCAATTATTTCCACATTTTGGTCAAGAATCAAAACAGGATCAGGACCCAAATGCGTGACGTTTCTCACATAAGCCTTTTATTTGCAGGCTGGCGTGGAATGATAGGAAGCCAGAGGCAGACGAGATCGATACCAATTGCCCGAGCTTATATCGCACAGGAAAGGACAGACAGGATGGACAATGAAAGAGGATATCGAAAAAAAAACAGGACAAACTATACAGGAACGGAAACTGGAGAAGAAAACATAAACGGGAACAATACCGGACAACAAATACCAACAGGAAACAGGACGGAGTCAGAACCCACGTCTTGTGGAGCAGAGGTGCGTTGACGGACTGACAAAGGAAGAGTGAGAGCACTGAGCTTAAATAGAAGGAAAGCCTATCCGTCAATGAGCCACAGCTGGCGCCACAGGGGCGGGGCCAGTTGGGCGCCACGGCAACCGTGACATTCAAACAATAGAATAAGCGAGGTAGGGCTTTAAGTAACTACACAGTTTAAGCCCGGTGTAAACATATGTTGGCCTGGAGAGGGATGGGCGTCACCAGGCTGTACTTGCCCAAGACACACCACAGGAAATGGTGCCCCTATGACCAGTGTGGTTAAGGGATACGATCAACCAATATTTTGTGTTACTGATTCCTGGAATAGATGCCACGTAGATTACCTTTAACGATATCAGGACTACCTGATGTGCATGGAGACCCCATTGGTGATAATGGATATCAGGCAAGTTAAAAAAAGTAACTAAATATCGGAGAGATGGGGTCGATACTGGACATGACGGGATGAGATAATGAAACAGGATATCGAAATTAAACAGGATAAACTAGACGGGAACAAAAACTGGAGAGAATAACAGACAGGACAAAAATAGACGGGAACGAAACTGTAAACCAATATTAAACAGGAAAAAATAAACGGGAACAATACCGGACAGGAAATACCAACAGGAAACAGGACCGAGTCAAAGCCCACGTCTTGCGGGGCAGAGGTTCGTTGACTGTCTAACAAAGGAAGAGTGAGAGCACTGAGCTTAAATAGACGGAAAGCCAATCCGCAGCTGGCGCCACACGGGCGGGGCCAATTGGGCACCATGGCAACCGAGACAATTTTATATTGAATTTTCAACAAAAAACAGAAAATAATATTAGATACTGCCCCCTTTTCTTTCAGCTCCTTTGACTGACTTCAGAAGTTCCCTGGTGACTTCTGAATGATCCAATGTCAACCTAAATGATTATTAATGACAGAGTGCACATGTATTTCAACCCGAACACGAGAAAAAAAAAATCAGAGACGCAACCAAGAGGCACATGATCACAATGGGTGACCTGCAAGTGAGCTGGGACAATCTGTGCATAAGATAACCAATAGTCATACTCTACATGAGTCTGCCGTGTATGTGAGAGCTGAAATAATAAAGTTGTTTCCGAAAGAATACCATACAAAGGCCTGTTCTGGTCAATTCGACCAAAATTTAAAAGAGGAAGAGAGCGTGAGAAACAAAAGATAAAAAGTGGTGAGGGAAGGGGAAAAGAAAGGGAGAGGAAGAAAGAAATCCAAAGAGAAATAGAAAAACAGAAGGAGAGAAAAGAGAAAAGAAAGCACGAAGGGTATGAAGAGAGAAAGAGAAAAGAGAAAAAAGGAAAAAAAGGAAGTTACAGCAAAATAAGTTAAAAAGACACAGAGAGAGAAAGAGACAGAGAGTGGGAGAAAAGGGGTGGAAAAGAAGGAAAGAGAGAGAGAGAGAGAGAGAGAGAGAGAGAGAGAGAGAGAGAGAGAGAGAGAGAGAGAGAGAGAGAGAGAGAGAGAGAGAGAGAGAGAGAGAGAGAGAGAGAAGAGAAATACAAGTACAGTGTCTTTGTTCAAGGCACCTGGCTTTGGCAACATCAAGTGGACCTATTTCAACCTGCGGCTTGTTTTTCCCTTGCACTTCTCTGAGTGTTGTCCCGCGAGCCGTATTCAATCCCTTAGCGGGCCTGATCCTGGCCGCGGGCCGCCTCTTTGACACCCGTGGGCTAAATCCTGGTTCCCGCATATTAGCTAACAGACTACTTCTTACTCCAAACTGGATAATCTGAAACGTGTAAAGTCTAACAAGAGAAAACCGAAACAAAAGTGAATATTGAGCTGGGGCCGGCTACTTCCTGTTTCAGGGATAACGAGGTTAGCTAGAGACTGCTGGGACGCGCAATCGCATTTCTCGAAATAGAATCTGCACTTTTATTCAAATTCACAGGAAAATAATGAGTTCCTGCTTGGCTCTAAGCTCTAAGCCATTGACTGTGTTTGCTGTACGGCCAACCCCAAAAACAAGCAATCGATACCACAACTCTCGTTTTTGGCGCAGGTAACAAGGCGATTTCTCTTCCTTTGGCTGGGGGGAAATAGAATTTAATAGAATATACCTAGAATAGAATATACCTTTATTGTCATTGTTACAAAATGGGTTAACAAAATTGGGCATGACACTCCAGTTTCACACATTCACAGTGAGGTAAAGAAACCAAGAAGATAAGAAACAGAGAAGAAGATAAGGTTATGAAACAAGGTTATAAAAATGATTGGAAACAGGGGGGCTATCGCTAGTGGTTGGACTCATGAGTTACAAAGGAATGTGATTACTTTTCTGATAACGAGTACTGTGATTATTAATGCTGTTACTAGATGGAGTGGGTGTGGCTTATACACTGGGTGTCACGACCGGTACAAGCAGGGGACCCAAATGCAAAACGTTTCACACAATGCTTTGGGATCGATAAAGGAAACAGAATCAGGATACGGGTAGCCAGGGTTGGGTAGGGTTACTTTAACTTGATTACTTTCAATTACTTTTGGATTACTAAATGACTAAATTTTGTGCAGGTTTGGGGAGTAACGGTATACACGGAACGGCAAAAATGATGTTGGCAAGCTGTTTGGATTTATTTTCATTTTGTTTCTGTCGCATTTGATGTTCGTTTTGCCGGAGATCAAAGAGATCAAAGCCAGGAGAGAAAGCTTACCACGTGTTGTGAGTCATAATTTGATTCCTATTTAGTTTCTTTTGTCTTTTATTAGCATATTTGGTATTGGAGTAGTCCAAAAGTCATTGAAAGTAATCAAGTTAAAGTAACTCTACCCAACCCCGCGGGTAGCCGGGACAGGAGAACGGAGCTTGGATCAGGGATCGATACAGGAAACAGAATCAGGATATGGGTAGCCGGGACAGGAGAGCCAAGCTTGGATTGGGGATCGATACAAGAATTGGATACAGGATACAGGACAGGTCGGGAACAGAACGGGAGCCAGAGTCAAAAATGCTTGCCTTGCAAGTGCGAAGGTTGGTTGACGGACTGACCATGAGCAAATAAGAATACTGGAACGAATCAGGCAGAGAGCAGCAGCTGGCATCAAACGAGAGGGCAATCGTGACACAGCGTTTCTACAGCTTCAGGCAGGCTAAATTCTGACTTTTTAATGCTTTTTGAAACTCAGAACTAAGAACAAAAAAAACACAATTGATACAAACAAAATAAAGAAAAATATTTCTTGCTCACATGAGCTTTTAGCAAAAACGCTGGTCGGAGAATTGAAATGAGCTGCATTTCTATAGCGCTTTTCAAGTCAATGACTTCCCAAAGCGCTTTACAACGTGCTCCACATTTCCCAATAGCGGCCTTGTATTGCAGCCATGTAAGACGCTAACCTGCTTATTAGGGGTATTAGGGGTTCAGTGTCTTACCCAAGGACACTTTGACATGTAACACGGACGAGCCGGGATTCGAACTGGGATCCCTTGATCCCAAGACGAGCGCTCTACCTCCTGAGCTACTGCCGCCACTCATTAAATGTAGACTTTCCGGGCATGGTCCGAAGTTGCTATGTGTATTGTGGGTAGAACTAAGACATAGGTCTGACTGAAAGCACATCACCGTTTTGATACTTCTAACATTGTGATCACGCCAATTGACAATTGATACATATTACTAAAACTGGGTTCAAATTAATATACAACCAATTAATAACAATTTTAAGATAAGTGGAGGACAATGGATTGATGGAATTTTGTTTCTGTTATTTTATTTGTATATAGTATCTTAGCTAAACATCACGCTTAGAGAAAATATGAAAATGTCTCGGACAGTAGCCGGAAATAGAGAAGGAGATCATGGATTGGATTTCAAGCTCCCGTACGAACCCAGTAATTGTCATGGTTGCAGTGGCGCCCAATTGGCCCCACCCGTGTGTGTCACAGTTGCTGTGGTGCCAAATTGGCCCCGTCCGTCTGTGTCACGGTTGCCATAGTGCCCAATTGGCCCCGCCCGTGTGGTGCCGGCTGCGGCTGGTTGAGAGATTGATTCTGTGTGTGTCACAGTTGCCATGGTGACAAATTGGCCCTGTTTGTCTGTGTCACGGTTGCCATAGTGCCCAATTGGCCCTGCCCGTGTGGTGCCAGCTGCGGCGAGTTGAGAGATTGACTTCCTGTTTATATAAAGCTCAGCGCTCTCTTGCTTCTGGTTCAGCCCGTCAAACAAACTTGGACGTGGGTTCTGACTCGGTCCTGTTTTCCTGTGATATCTCCAGTCCGGTATTGTTCTCGTTTATTGTTGTCCTGTTTAATCCCGGGTTCCAGTTTTATTTCCGTCTGTTTTTGTCCTGTTTATTATTTTCTCCATTTTTGTTCCCCTCTAGTTTCTCCTGTTCATTTTCGATGTCCTGATCCGTTATCTCCACACTCTCACTCACTGTTTGTCAGTCCGTCAACGAACCTCTGCGACGCAAGACGTGGGTTTTGACTCTGTCCAGTTTCCTGACTGTGTTTCCTGCCCGGTACCGTTCCCATCTATTTTTGTCCTGTTTATTATCGATCTCCAGTTTCGTTCCAGCATAGTTTGTCCTGTTTAACTTTAATATCCTGTTTTGATATCAATCCTGTCTGTCCCGTCCTGTCCGATATCGACCCCATCCGTCCGATATCAACTCGGGCAATTGGTATCGATCTCGTCGGCCTCTGGCTTCCTGTCTTTCCATGCCGGACCGGCTACCTAACGTGCATGACTCCCCATTTCCTGTAAAATAAAGGCTTGTGTGAGAACGTCACGCGATTGGGTTCTGTTTCTGTTCTGGTTCTGACAGTAATCCTATTTTTTGTTTTTCCGTTTTGCATTCGAAACTGACATCGTCTGTAATGCCTGGGCGACAAAATGAGCGAGATGGAGGGAAAAGCGGTCCCCTTACAGTTTTTTTTGCCCTCCTCGGGCACAACAACAGATGTTGTAATCCCAGCTGTACGGAGTCGGCATGTCGGAGCTCCGACCCGGGCTTTAATGTTATTTTCCCGTTATTTGCTCCCGTTGTTGTGCGGTCAGGGATTCGGGGCAGATGCTCCGCTGTCCACGTGCACTCCTAAGTCATCTCTGGGATTACGTGGCCGTTTCGCTCGAAAGTTTCTTCAAATTCGGTCAGCAAAAAAACACGTTGGGGACAATGTTCCCTGTCATTTTCCTTACTAAGTCGGTGAGCGGCGCTTGAAACAACAGTGAGCAACGGGAATCCCAAGTGTGGCAACTAAATCGTTATCAAACATGACCAAAATGTGTCCCCTTTTGTCAGTCCGTCTGCGAACCTCAGTTAACAATAGGCAAGCCTTTTTCGACCCTGAGTCCCTTTTTTTGCCTTCGACTCGTTTTTGATCCTGACCACGTCTTCTCTTCCGTCCCGGCTTTCGACCTCTTTTTGTCCCGGACTACGTCTTCTCTCCTATATTGGCTTACGACTCGCTTCCAACTACGTTTTTGCTCTCCTGTCCCGGCTACCGACACGTTTTTTCCGTCCCCGACACCGCCATCGCTCACCACGGGAGATCCACTTCCACGGTCGGAGCACAACCTGAGTACCAGAGCGACTTGCTTCCCGCATCCAGCGATGCCTAGTCTAGTGCGCACGGCCAAACCGGCTAAACTGTAAAACTGTAGTGACTTAAGTATTTTTACTCCAAGACCCGGAGTACTTACCTCGAAGTCCACCTACAGGAGTATTTTCTTTCCGAAGGCTGCCAAAAAAGGGGTCGATATAAACGCGATTTTGTTATCTATCGGGCGAGATATGTTTGTATGCGGCGCATGTCTCATCAGCTCAGCTACAGCACAAACCTGTTTGGACTACCGAGCACACGAATCGGCCCGTAAGGTTTTTTAGAAACAATCACACCGTCACTCTTTGAACCCAGTCCTGTCAATCCCCTTTTGTCAGTCTGTCTGCAAACCTATTTTTATACAAGGCAAGCCTTTTTCGACCCTGACTCCCGCCTGTCCCGTTTTTGATCCCGTTTGTCTCTGGCTACGACTTATTTTGATCAGACTACGTCTACTCTCCCGTTCTCGCTTAGGACTCGTTTCCGACCGCGACCGCGCTTTGCTCTCCAGTCCCGGCTACCGACCAGTTTTTCCATCCCTGACACCGACATCGCTCGCTACAGAAGATCAACTTCCGTGTTCGGATCACAGTCCGAGTGCGAAAGCGACTTGCTTCCCACATCCAGCGAACACCAGATCGTGGGCGCAGCCCTTCCTCTTTCTTTCAATAAAACTTGTGGTAAACGTTATGCAATTGGGTCCGGTTTCCGTTCTTTAAGCACATTTTTGTCGGACTACAAGCTCACCTTGGTTTTCTCCAATTTGTTTTCAGGGTTACATTGGTCATTTATCTTATACAGGTTTTCTTAATTTCATGCTTATGTTTTTGAGTTTTTCCTTGCCCTCATGTAGGTTGCAGATCAGGGGATGCTGTCATAATAGTCTGTAGTTTGCAATAGTCTGTGCAGCTCTTTGAGACTCCTTGTGGTTAAGGGCCAAAACAATTAACAGGACTTGACTTGACTTGAGGTTTTTGAGTTTTTCCT
Organism: Urocampus carinirostris; assembly: GCF_059441175.1. Taxonomy (NCBI): domain Eukaryota; kingdom Metazoa; phylum Chordata; class Actinopteri; order Syngnathiformes; family Syngnathidae; genus Urocampus; species Urocampus carinirostris. The sequence continues at coordinate 25,009,376 of NC_142367.1, read as the reverse complement.
TGCCCTCATGTCGGTTTTAGATCAGGGGATGCTGTCACAGTAGTCTGTAGTTTTTAATAGTCTGTGCAGCCCTTTGAGACTCCTTGTGCCAAAACAATTAACAGGACTTTACTTGAGGTTTTTGAGTTTTTCCTTGCCCTCATGTAAGTTTTAGATCGGGGGATGGTGTCATAATAGTAGTTTGCAATAGTCTGTGGTTTGTGTAGAACTTTGGGACTCTTTGTGATAAAGGGCATCACAAATAAACATGACTTGACTTGAGGTTTTTGAGTTTTTCCTTGCCCTTATGTAGGTTTTAATTCGGGGGATGGTGTCATAATAGTAGTTTGCAATAGTCTGTGGTCTGTGCAGATCTTTGAGACTCTTTGTGATTAAGGGCATCACAAATAAACCGGACTTGACTTGAGGTTTTTGAGTTTTTCCTTGCCCTCATGTAGGTTTTAGATCAGGGGATGGTGTCATAATAGTCTGTAGTTTGCAAAAATCTGCGGTCTGTGCAGCCCTTTGAGACCATCCCTTCACAAGGTTTCTTCATTTTCCTCATGTTGATGTTTTTGAGTTTTTCCTTGCCCTCATGTAGGTTGCAGATCAGGGGATGCTGTCATAATAGTAGTTTTCAATAGTCTGTGCTCTGTGCAGATCTTTGAGACTCTTTGTGATTAAGGGCGTCACAAATAAACATAACTTGACTTTAGGTTTTTGAGTTTTTCCTTGCCCTCATGTAGGTTTTAGATCGGGGGATGGTGTCATAATAGTAGTTTTCAATAGTCTGTGGTCTGTGCAGATCTTTGAGACTCTTTGTGATAAAGGGCGTCTCAAATAAACATGACTTGACTTGAGGTATTTGGTTTTTCCCTGCCCTCATGTAGGTTTTAGATCAGGGGATGATGTCATAATAGTAGTTTGCAATAGTCTGTGGTTTGTGTAGATCTTTGAGACTCTTTGTGATAAAGGGCATCACAAATGAACATGACTTGAGGTTTTTGAGTTTTTCCTTGCCCTCATGTAGGTTTTAGATCAGGGGATAAGGTCAAAGTAGTCTGTCGTCTGCAACAGTCCGTGGTCTGTGCAGATCTTTGAGACTCTTTGTGATTAAGGGCCAAACAAATAACCATGACTTCACTTTGTTTCGGAGGCATATTTGGTATTGGAGTAATCCAAATGTATTGGAAAGTAATCGAGTTACATTACTCCAATATAATGGCATTATGATTATGTTACTGATGACATTTTTCAACAGTATTGGGTCACTTTAATACAGTAACCTTCCTGAAACAATATAACCGTCAGAAAGACGTTTTCTAGATGGTCTTTGATGGCTTTGAAGCCGATAATCCATCTACCTTTTACTCATTGAGCCTTGGAGCGAACGCTCGGCTGCTTTGGAGAGTTCTCCCCCCTGATTAGAAGGCTCCACTTTAATTTCGCAGTTTGATTTAAAGTGAGGCTATTACCTTTTTTATCAGAGGTCGGCGACCAAGCAGAGCTAATTGAGGATTAGTTACTATTTTACAGGCATCGACGGACGAGAGGGACATTTACCGTATTTTCCAGGCTTTAAGTCGCTCCTGATTATCCAAAAATCAAATGTTTAAGAAGGAAAACGCATGTATAAGTCACACTGTCAGGGCCAGAACAGAAACAGGACCCAGTCGCGTAAGGTTTCTCACAAGGTGGCGAGCGATGGCGGTGTCGGGAACGGGAAAAAACGGGTCAGTAGCCGGGATAGGAGAGCAAAAAACGTGGTCGGGATCGGAAACAAGTCGAAAGCCAGGAGAGGAGAGGTGGTCAAGATCAAAAGAACGGGTCGAAGCTGGGAAACAGACAGGAGCCAAAACAGGAGTGAATCAGGGTCGAAAAGCTTGCCTAGAGTAAACTGAGGTTCGCAGATGGACTGACAATAGGTGACAGAAACACGTGGGTTTAAATAGGGACAGGGAGCCAATCGGAGTCCGAGGCATTTGGCGGCAAAGGAGCGGGCACAGGTGAGTCAGTAAGCATGACACTTAAGTAATAGCGGCAGGGAGACAAGTTTTATATGTTATATTTGTTGAACGGAAAAAACAGGTCAGTAGCCGGGATAGAATAGCAAAAAACATGGTCGGGATCGGAAACAAGTCGAAAGCCAGGAGAGGAGAGGTGGTCAAGATCAAAAGAACGGGTCGAAGCTGGGAAACAGACAGGAGCCAAAATAGGACTGAGTCAGGGTCGAAAAGCTTGCCTAGCGTAAACTGAGGTTCGCAGATGGACTGACAACAGGTGACAGAAAGACGGGGGTTTAAATAGGGGAAGGGAGCCAATCGGAGTCCGAGGCAGTTGGCGCCAAAGGAGTGGGCACAGGTGAGTCAGTAATCATGACACTTAAGTAATAGCGGCAGGGAGACAAGTTTTAAATGTTATATTTGTTGAACGGGAAAAAAGGGGTCAGTACCCGGGATAGGAGAGCAAAAAACGTGGTCGGGATCGGAAACAAGTCGAAAGCCAGGAGAGGAGAGGTGGTCAAGATCAAAAGAACGGGTCGAAGCTGGGAAACAGACAGGAGCCAAAACAGGAGTGAGTCAGGGTCGAAAAGCTTGCCTAGAGTAAACTGAGGTTCGCAGATGGACTGACAACAGGGGACAGAATCACTTCAAGTGTGTTTAGCCACTCTTCAAACAAAGTTTTTCATCCGTTTCCTGAAATAATCATGTACAACAACATATGGTGCTCCAAAAGTTTTGAAAAGACTTAACTCGGTTCTTTAATTTCACTGGTCCGTAAATTGTTTGTTAGAATAATTTACTTACCACCCAAATTTGAAATCATCCTGTTATTTTCTGTGCCATTTTTGTTCAGCTCTTTTCAGTTGTTTTTTATAAATTACTAGGAATGTAGACATTATCAACACAGGCCTTGAGAACCCTATTGAGGTTTAATATGGACTTAACCTGTGAAATAGTAAACCGCTAATTCGTATAATATAAATATGATGTATAATGCAGAGTATTCAACGTTTTCTGTTCATGTGAAGTAAATACAGTGTTTTAAGTCAATCGCATCTGACGGATACCGGTGGAATGTGAGGTTGGGAAGGGACATTAGCTTGGCTTTGCAGATCAAAGGTTGCCGGGGCAACTCCACCACAGGGGGTCCGCCCCTCCCAGGAGACCAGAACAGAGATCTGATACACGTCTCACCTTGCAAGGGAAGTCTGAAATTGGCCAGCCAGAAGGTGAGAGAGCATATCCTAACAAGAAGATCTGGACCACAAACCTGACCGGTTATTATAAATATCATTTTTATTGTTATCGTTGTTATTATCATTGGTGCCGCAGTGATGTTTGGTAACTAGTGTCATTATGACGTTGAGGGATGGGTATTGCCAAGATTAGTGTATAAAATATGTGATTAATGTAATTACCGTATTTTCCGCACTAGAAGGCGCACCTAAAAGTCTTAATTTTTTTCAAAAGCTGACCATGCGCCTTATAATACAGTGCGCCTTATATAGGGCTCAACATTAAATCGCAAGGTCTCGCAACAGCCGCCGACTCGATTTTCCCCCCAACGTGGAGTAGTCCGCGGTGTATGCTGGGATTTATGTACCGGCGTTTCATTGGCTAACCAATGTGTCAATCATCACTTGAATCGATGGCAATTGGCTAAAGTTATTCGGAGCCTCGGGTAGGCTAGAGGGCCGAAACAAACCCTGCAATTGGCTGAAAAAGATGTGTCAATCATCCGTTAAATCGATCGCTATTGGCTGAAGTTATTCGGAGCCTCGGATAGGCTAGAGGGCCGAAACAAACCCTGCAATTGGCTGAAAAAGATGTGTCAATCATCCGTTAAATCGATCGCTATTGGCTGAAGTTATTCGGAGCCTCGGATAGGCTAGAGGGCCAAAACAAACCCTGCAATTGGCCAAAAAAGATGACTGAATAGCAAGCTTGCTAAACTACGCCATAAAGAAACATCTTTCATTAGTCTGTATTTGTAAACATTTTACTCTCCTGGATTTACTACACTCACGGTTTTAAGAAGACCATGATTGCGTATCATTATTGAACGTGAGAACTTAGGTGAGCTATGCGGCTTTATATTTTCCCGGTATCTTGTTTTAGAACGATCTTGATGTTGCTGTGATGAGTTGAGTGAATTCAACTCAATTCCAAGTGTTTATCGTCATATGCACAGTAAAGTTGCGAGCGAAAAAGAAAATAGAAACTAAGGAATGGTTGGCATTTCTTGAATCCCAAGACTTTAACCTTCCGAATGATATTTGAAACGATGCATTTGAGTGACATCGTACGGACACTGTTTCCGTATATGTCTGAGACACGTATTTGCTTCTTTGCAAGCTTTGGGAATGTTAAGGGGGTAATAAGTTGGACTGAACCATCTGACTGTTTTGTCCACGTTCCCATTGTAGCGCCTTATAATCCGGTGCGCCTTATGTATGTCAAATATAGGACCAAAAACTATTTTTGGGGGGTGCGCCCTATAACCCGGTGCGCCCTATAGTGCGGAAAATACGGTAGTATAATTATTGATATGTATTTAATAGGGAAGATAAAGGGGTAGGGAAAATAAGCCTCTGCTTCTGACTACCCCTTTTCAAACATGTTATGTAAAATTGTTTTGTTGTTGACTCATTGTTTTCGTCCTGTTTTTCTTTCAATTTTTCGTTCATATTTAAGATCAACAAAAACCTTGTGCCAGAAAACATCCAACAATGATTCACTCGGAAAGAGCGAAATTATAACCCCAGGGGCTGTCGTGAATTCATAATCCCAAAGGTGAGAACCACCAGGAAAAGTATGTGCGTGTCTGTGTGCGGAGTCAAACTTTGGAACAATTTACAAGACGAGATCAAATAATGTCTAATGATTCACGTGTTCACATATAAATACAAAAAACATTACTGGCAGAATACAGAGATAAGGAAAATGGCGTATGAGTGATACTGGAGATCGAAAACTATAACATTGTTGTTATTGTTACTATTATTATATCATAACTGCAGTGTTCTCGATTGTCCCTGCGTCCTAGGCGCGTCATTTTTGCTGGGGACGCATAGTGTCAAATCCCCGAGACGCAACTTTTTGGACACAAAATTGTCATTATTACCCGATTATGTTTTTTTTTAAAGAAAATTTACCGCACTCCAAACTTTTCGTCAGGCAGATCCGCCATTGTTGTTTTGGTCTCGCGGTTCGAGTTTTCGTCCGCACGCCGATCTCGGCCAACGAGATCTCGTTGCTTCGAGATGACGTCATTGTTGTGGTGCTTGTCGTCGAGGGAAGGTGAAATTCAAAACAGAATTGGTCATTTCTTCAGTGTCAGTAATAAGTCGAAACATAATGCAGAAAGTGATAGGCAATAATTCCGGCATGAAAAAACAGCGGAGAAATTCTTCGGAAGATCGCGGAGGCAAGGAAAACACGCGTGTTGAAGCCAACGATTCCACGAAAGAAAATAAACAAAAGAATACTCCTAGCAAGAAAAGGACTTTTCTTCCAAAATGGACTCAATTATATTCCTGGTGATGCTATGAGGAGGATGATAATGGATTGGACCTTAAGGGGACATTACAACTGTGGCGAGCAGCAAACCGCGAAGAATATATGAACTGAAAAATCTGAAGTGATAACTTGCTTTGTATTACCAATTGACAGTGATGATTAAAACTGCATGAATATAAAGCAGGGGTGTCAAACGTGCGGCCCGGGGGCCAGATCAGGCCCGCTAAGGGATTGAATCCGGCCCGCGAGACAACTCTCAGAGAAGTGCAAGAGAAAAACAAGCTGCAGGTTGGAATATGTCAACTTGATGTTGCCAAAGCCAGGTGCCTCGAACAAAGACACTGTACTTGTATTTCTTTCTTTTTTTCTCTCTCTCTCTCTCTCTCTCTCTTTTCCTCCCTTTTTCTCTCACTCTCTCTCTCTCTCTCTCTCTTTTTCTCTCACTCTCTGTGTCTCTCTCTGTTTGACTTGGCGCCAGCTGCAGCTCGTTGCCTGATTGGCTTCCCTCCTATTTAAGATCAGTGCTCTTACTCACCCTTTGTCAGTCCGTCAACAAACCTCTGCACCCACAAGACTTGTGTATTGACTCTGCCCGGTATCCGGTATTCTCCCATTCTCTCGTTCTCTCCTTCTATTTCTCTTTGGATATCATTCTTTCTCTCTCTTTCTTTCCCCCTCTCTCACTATTTGTCTTGATATCTTTTTTGTTTCTCACATTCTCTCTCTCTCTCTTTTCCTCCCTTTTTCTCTCACTCTCTGTGTCTCTCTCTCTCTTTCACTTTCTGTGTCTCTCTCTCTTTCTTAGTTTCCCTTTGTCTCCTTCTATCTCTGTGTCTTTTTACCTTCTTTTGCTCTCTCTTCCATTTTTCCTTTTCTCTCTTTGGCTCTCTCCTGCTTTCCCCTTCTCTCCTTCTCCCATTCTCTCTTTCTCTCCTTCTCTTTTCTCTCCTTCCCTCTTTCTCACTTTCTATTTCTCTTTGGATATCATTCTTTCTCTCTCTGTTTTTCCCCCTCTCTCACTATTTGTCTTGATATCTTTTTTGTTTCTCACATTCTCTCTCTCTCTCTCTTTTCCTCCCTTTTCTCTCACTCTCTGTGTCTCTCTCTCTTTCACTTTCTGTGTCTCTTTCTCTTTCTTAGTTTCCCTTTGTCTCCTTCTATCTCTGTGTCTTTTTACCTTCTTTTGCTCTCTCTTCCATTTTTCCTTTTCTCTCTTTGGCTCTCTCCTGCTTTCCCCTTCTCTCCTTCTCCCATTCTCTCTTTCTCTCCTTCTCTTTTCTCTCCTTCCCTCTTTCTCACTTTCTATTTCTCTTTGGATATCATTCTTTCTCTCTCTTTCTTTCCCCCTCTCTCACTATTTGTCTTGATATCTTTTTTGTTTCTCACATTCTCTCTCTCTCTCTCTTTTCCTCCCTTTTCTCTCACTCTCTGTGTCTCTCTCTCTCTTTCACTTTCTGTGTCTCTCTCTCTTTCTTAGTTTTTCCTTTTCTCTCTTTGGCTCTCTCCTGCTTTCCCCTTCTCTCTTTCTCTCCTTCTCTTTTCTCTCCTTCCCTCTTTCTCACTTTCTATTTCTCTTTGGATATCATTCTTTCTCTCTCTGTTTTTCCCCCTCTCTCACTATTTGTCTTTATATCTTTTTTGTATTTCACATTCTCTCTCCCTCTCTCTTCTCTCTCTCTTGCTCTCTTTCTTTCTTTCATTGTCCCACCCTCTCTCTTTTTCTCTCCTTCGCTCTGTCTTATTTCTTTCTCTCTTTTTCTTTCTCTCTAATATACTAGTCCGGCCCCTGAGAGAGGTAAAATGAGTTTGACACCCCTGATATATAGATTTATATTTTATATTTGTCACCGATTTACAATTTCAATATAAGACTAAATTTTGGGGAGCCATAGATCTCTGTTGGGACCCTTAGATTTTTGAGCATGCGGGTCCCCGGACCCATCACTTTTTACAGCTCAAATGAACACTGTAACTGTTATTATTGCTATCGTTGTTATTATCATATGTCCTGTTTTTATTTAAATCTTCGAAATCAAGTTTTCATTCATTCATTCGAATTCGCTATAATAATAATGTCTTTCATGATTTCACACGAGTATAAGTCTATGAGAAATAAAACAGCGACTTATAGTCTGGAAAATACGGTAATACGGCTGTCATAGCGTGTCAGTCAAATGGATATTTGTCAGCTGGAACTGTGGAGGTATGAGTTGACAGTCCTTGTGGGATTTAGGCAGCAGTTATGGAGGAATAAATCAGTTGGATTTGACAGACGTTCAGATTGATGATGATGGCCGTTGTGGCCCTTTTTATATCGAGGTCGGAACGCGGGGGCCGGTGATTGACGGGTGTTTGAGGCGCGTCGGAAAAAGGTAGGGGTCTGAGGATTTTCGCAAGCCTGGATTGCTTTAATCCAGGGGTGTCGAACGGGCGGCCGAATCAGGCCCGCGAAGGGATTGGATTCGGCCGGCGAGACAATGCTGGGGGAAGTGCAGGAGAAAAACGAGCTGCGGGTTGAGATATGTACCACTTGATGTTGCCAAAGAATGGTGCCTCTCGCTGTAGTTGTACATTTCTCTCTCTTTCTTCCTCATTTTTCTCTTTCTCTTTTACTCTCTGTCTCTTTTTCTCTTTGTCTCTTTCTCTGTGTGTGTGTGTTTACCTTCTTTTGCGCTCTCTTCCCTTTTTCTTTTTCTCTCTCTTTCTTTCCCCCTTTCTATTTCTACCTTTCGATCTTTCTCTCCTCTTTTCTCTCCTCTCTCGCTTTCAATTTCCTTTTGGATTTCTTTCTTTCCCCCCTCACGATATTTCTCTTTTTATCTCTTTTGTTTCTCTCTCTCTCTCTCCACCCCCCCCCCCCTCTCTCTCTCTCTCTCTCTCTCTCTCTCTCTCTCTCTCTCTCTTTTTTTTTCTTTGTCTCTTTCTCTCTGTGTGTGTGTTTACCTTCTGTTGCGCTCTCTTCCCTTTTTCTTTTTCTCTCTATTTTCTCTCTCTTTCTTTCCCCCTTTCTATTTCTACCATTCTCGCTTTCTCTCCTCTTTTCCCTCCTCTCTCTCTCTCTCTTTTTCTCTTTGTCTCTTTCTCTCTCTGTGTGTGTGTTTACCTTCTTTTGCGCTCTCTTCCCTTTTTCTTTTTCTCTCTATTTTCTCTCTCTTTCTTCCCCCCTTACTATTTCTACCATTCTCTCTTTCTCTCCTCTTTTCTCTCCTCTCTCGCTTTCAATTTCTTTTTGGATTTCTTTCTTTCCCCCTCACTATATTTCTCTTTTTATCTCTTTTGTTTCTCACATTCTCTCTCTCTCTCTCTCTCTCTCTCTCTCTCTCTCTCTCTCTCTCTCTCTCTCTCTCTCTCTCTCTCTCTCTCTCTCTCTCTCTCTCTCTCTCTCTCTCTCTCTCTCTCTCTCTCTCTCTCTTTTCTCTTTGTCTCTTTCTCTGTGTGTGTGTGTTTACCTTCTTTTGCGCTCTCTTCCCTTTTTCTTTTTCTCTCTATTTTCTCTCTCTTTCTTCTCCCCTTTCTATTTCTACCATTCTCTCTTTCTCTCCTCTTTTCTCTCCTCTCTCGCTTTCAATTTCCTTTTGGATTTCTTTCTTTCCCCCCTCACGATATTTCTCTTTTTATCTCTTTTGTCTCTCTCTTTCTTTCTCTCTCTCTCTCTCTCTCTCTCTCTCTCTCTCTCTCTCTCTCTCTCTCTCTCTCTCTCTCTCTCTCTCTCTCTTTTTTTTTTCTCTTTGTCTCTTTCTCTGTGTGTGTGTGTTTACCTTCTTTTGCGCTCTCTTCCCTTTTTCTTTTTCTCTCTATTTTCTCTCTCTTTCTTCCCCCCTTACTATTTCTACCATTCTCTCTTTCTCTCCTCTTTTCTCTCCTCTCTCGCTTTCAATTTCCTTTTGGATTTCTTTCTTTCCCCCTCACGATATTTCTCTTTTTATCTCTTTTGTCTCTCTCTTTCTCTCTCTCTCTCTCTCTCTCTCTCTCTCTCTCTCTCTTTTTTTTTCTCTTTGTCTCTTTCTCTGTGTGTGTGTGTTTACCTTCTTTTGCGCTCTCTTCCCTTTTTCTTTTTCTCTCTATTTTCTCTCTCTTTCTTCCCCCCTTACTATTTCTACCATTCTCTCTTTCTCTCCTCTTTTCTCTCCTCTCTCGCTTTCAATTTCTTTTTGGATTTCTTTCTTTCCCCCTCACTATATTTCTCTTTTTATCTCTTTTGTTTCTCACATTCTCTCTCTCTCTCTCTCTCTCTCTCTCTCTCTCTCTCTCTCTCTCTCTCTCTCTCTCTCTCTCTCTCTTTTTTTTCTCTTTGTCTCTTTCTCTGTGTGTGTGTGTTTACCTTCTTTTGCGGTCTCTTCCCTTTTTCTTTTTCTCTCTATTTTCTCTCTCTTTCTTCTCCCCTTTCTATTTCTACCATTCTCTCTTTCTCTCCTCTTTTCTCTCCTCTCTCGCTTTCAATTTCCTTTTGGATTTCTTTCTTTCCCCCCTCACGATATTTCTCTTTTTATCTCTTTTGTTTCTCACGTTCTCTCTCTCTCTCTCTCTCCTTTTTCTTTTATCCCTTTACCTCTTTCCTTGTCTCACACTATTTTTTCTCTCCCTCTCTTTTTCTTATTTCTTTCTCTCTTTTTTTCTTTCGCCTCAATCAACTAGTCCGGCCCCCGAGAGAATGATGTGCCGTGTGGCCCCCGTGTTAAAATGAGTTCAGGAGAATAGTTCTCCTGAGGTTTATTTTTTAATATATGGTAAGTCAAGGAAATTATGGTCTGTCACGCACCAGGACAGGAAACAGGTATCGAGAACCCAAACGCGTAACGTACTCACAGTTTATTAGGGAGAGGAGGAATCCGCGCAACCTCGATTCGTTTCACGTATTCATGTGATCTCACTTAAGCCAATTAGATGTGTTGTTTTATGCCTCTGTTTTCAATAAATGAGTCTCTTGCCAAGGGGGGTGGGTGACTTCTTCCTCCGACTCGCTAACTATTAATTAAGACGGCCTTCGCTTTGGTGCTGGGAAGCCCGGGGAAGAGCTTTCCTTTTCTAACTCCCTTGACTTCTCAGTGACGCATTGTACCTTTTGTTTTAGAAAGTTTCACTTTTCCTCACTTCTCATTCATTTAAAAAAGGGATTCCTGTCTCAGCCATTCAGATTTGTTTCAGGTGTTCATGTGATCTCACTTAGGCCAATTAGATATGTTATTTTATGTCTCAATAAATGATTTTCTTGCCATTGGGGTGGGTGATTTCTTCCTCCGACTCAGAGTGTGTTCTTTTATTTATCCTCATACAATCTCAAGTTTTAACCTTGACACAAAAGCCTAAATAGGGAAACTGTCACGAACCAAGGCGGGAAACAGGATTGAGAACCCAATCGCGTAACGTACTCACAGTTTATTAGGGAGAGGAGGAATGCGCGCACACTCGATCCGGGGATCCATGGTCGCGGAAGTGGATTGAAATCCAAAAACAGGATCAAACACAGGCATTTCACAGAGACTTGACTCGAACCGTTATGCATAATCCCCTCTCGAAATATTCGATGAATTCCCTGAGAAATCGCCGAAAACAATTTCCAAATGCAAAATAAAGAGACTGCCCTTTGCAAGGTGAGACGTGTACCAGATCTCTGTCCTGGTCCTCTGGGAGGGGCAGACCCCCTGTGTTGGAGTTGTAACGGCAACATTTGATCTCCTGCCCTAAATCAGGTTATTTGAGTTTGAATTTTCTATAAATTTAGTTGAGGATATCAGTACTGGAAATATTGTGAGGTGAGATGGGTACCAGATCTCTGTCCTGGTCCCCTGGGAGGGGCGGACCCCCTGTGTTGGAGTTGTAACGGCAACATTTGATCTGCTGCCCTAAATCAGGCTATTTGACTTCATATTTTCTATAAAGTTAGTTCAGGATATTAGTCCCGGAAATATTGCGAGGTGAGACGTGTACCAGATCTCTGTCCTGGTCCTCTGGGAGGGGCGTACCCCCTGTGTTGGAGTTGTCACGGCAAAATTTGATCTGCTGCCCTAAATCAGGTTATTTGACTTCATATTTTTTACAAAATTAGTTGAGGATATTAGTCCCGTAAATATTGTGAGGTGAGACGCGTACCAGATCTCTGTCCTGGTCCCCTGGGAGGAGCGGACCCCTTGTTTTGGAGTTGTCACGGCAACATTTGATCTCCTGCCCTAAATCGGGTTATTTGACTGCATATTTTCTATAAAGTTAGTTGAGGATATTAGTCCCGTAAATATTGTGAGGTGAGACGTGTACCAGACCTCTGTCTTGGTCCCCTGGGAGGGGCGGACCCCCTGTGTTGGAGTTGTCACGGCAACATTTGATCTGCTGCCCTAAATCAGGCTATTTGACTTCATATTTTCTATAAAGTTAGTTCAGGATATTAGTCCCGGAAATATTGCGAGGTGAGACGTGTACCAGATCTCTGTCCTGGTCCTCTGGGAGGTGCGGACCCCCTGTGTTGGAGTTGTCACGGCAACATTTGATATCCTGCCCTAAATCAGGTTATTTGAGCTTATAGTTTCTATAAATTTAGTTGAGGATATTAGTCCCGTAAATATTGTGAGGTGAGACGCGTACCAGATCTCTGTCCTGGTCCCCTGGGAGGGGCGGACCCCCTGTGTTGGAGTTGTAACGGCAACATTTGATCTCCTGCCCTAAATCAGGTTATTTGAGTTTGAATTTTCTATAAATTTAGTTGAGGATATCAGTCCCGGAAATATTGCGAGGTGAGACGTGTACCAGATCTCTGTCCTGGTCCCCTGGGAAGGGCGGACCCCCTGTGTTGGAGTTGTCACGGTAACATTTGATCTAATGTCTTAAATCAGGTTATTTGACTTCATATTTTTTATAAAATTGGTTGAGGATATTAGTCCCGTAAATATTGCGAGGTGAGACGTGTACCAGATCTCTGTCTTGGTCCCCTGGGAGGGGCGGACCCCTTGTGTTGGAGTTGTCACGGCAACAATTGATCTCCTGCCCTAAATCAGGTTATTTGAGTTTATATTTTCTATAAATTTAGTTGAGGATATTTTTCCCATAAATATTGCGAGACTCGACTCGAACCGTTATGCATAATCCCCCCTCTCGAAATATTCTATTATCTCCCCGAGAAATCACCGAAAACAATTTCCAAACGCAAAATAAGGAGAGACGGCGCGGAGCAGTCACCTGGCAGCTCATTCTTCGCTTCCTTTCCCCGTTATGTAAACGGAAATATCCCCTTGATTGATTTTCAAGCGAGGTGGTCCCCGGCGAATTGCAAATACCTGATTAGTCATGCAGCAATGCTAGAAAAAAAAACGCCTTTTCCAGTGTTCATTTGAGCTGTGAAAAGTGATGGGTCCCAGGGACTGGTATGCTCAAAAATCTATGGGTCCCAATAGAAATCAATGGGTCCCCAAAATTAAGTGTTATCGCGGTTGAAATTGTAAATCGGCAACAAATATATAAATCTATATATTCATTCAGTTTTAATCATCTTGGTTTATTGGTAATACAAATCAGTTATCACTTTAGATTTTTCAGTTCACAATATTGTACACTATACAAAATAATATTGCTGAAATATTTATATATTCTTGCAGTTTTAATCATCACAGTAAATTGGGAATACAAAGGAGTTATCACTTCAAATGTTTCAGTTCATATATTCTTCGTGGTTTGCTGTCCCGCCATAGTTGTAATGCCTTCTCAAAGTCCAATCCATTATCATCCACCTCATAGCGTAACCAGGAATATAATTGAGTCCATTTTTGCAGAAAAAACCTTTTCTTGCTAGTATTTTTTTGTTTATTTTCTTTCGTCGAATCGTTCGCTTCAACACGCGTGTTTTCCTTGCCTCAGCGATCTTCCGAAGAATTTCTCCACCGTTTTTTCGTGCCGGAATTATTGCCGTTATCACTTTCTGCATTATGTTTCGACGTATTACTGACACTGAAGAAATTATCAATTCTGTTTTGAATTTCACCTTCCCTCGACGACAAGCACCACAACAATGACGAGATCTCGAAGTAACGAGATCTCGTTGGCCGTGATCGGCGTGCTGACAAAAACTCGAACCGCGAGACCAAAACAACAATGGCGGATTCAGTTCATATATTCTTCGTGGTTTGCTGTCCCACCAAAGTTGTAATGCCTTCTCAAAGTCCAATCCATTATCATCCTCCTCATAGCGTCACCAGGAATATAATTGAGTCCATTTTGGCAGAAAAGTCCTTTTCTTGCTAGTATTCTTTTGTTTATTTTCTTTTGTCGAATCGTTCGCTTCAACACGTGTGTTTTCCTTGCCTGCGCCGTTTTTTCGTGCCGGAATTATTGCCACTGTTACCACTTTCTGTGTTATGTTTCGACTTATTACCGACACTGAAAAAATGACCAATTTTTTGTTGATTTTCACCTTCCCTCGACGACAACCACCACTACAATGACGTCATCTCGAAGCAACGACATCTCGTTTGCCGAGATCGGCGCGAGACCAAAACAACAATGGCGGATCTGCCTGGCGAAAAGTTTGGAGTGCGGTAAAAAAAAAAATAGTAATCGAGTAAAAATGGCAATTTAGTGTCAAAAACAGTTGCGTCCCGGGGACGCACGTTGATTTTAGACGATGCGTCCCCAGCAAAAATGATGCGTCTAGGACGCAGGGACGCGGGCAAAACAGAACACTGCTTTTCGGGATCACCGCCCCGTCTTTCCGTCACCGTTTTGTTTTCCCGTGCTCCTCCGAGTAATTAAATCAGATCGGAACGCAGATTCTCCGAAAAGGTCCCGGCCTGGCTTTTTTCTTCCGGATGGACACGACGCAATTGTGTTTCTCTCTTGAGCGGCTTCACTTTGTTATCTCTTGACATTTCATAGAATGGGAAATATTCATTTAAAACACACAACCCAAAATGTCAAGCGTGTAGTAATCTTTCACAGTGTACAAATACGGGGAAGTCATTCCCGAGCGGAGATGAGGAATCGGGCAAATGAAGGTTTCCGACACCCGGCTCGGTCTGGTATGCCGATTTATACACGGGATATGGAAGATAAGTGTAAAAACCTGACTGGAACGCGTACCAGATAAGACCTTCTCATTTCTTTTGTAAAGGAAAAATGATTTAAACACTGTTGCACCGCATAATGAACAGGTTTCACGGTTTTAATGGATGCTCATTGTTGAGACACTTCGAGATGAAAACCCACAGAAAAAACTGTAAACACCAGAAAAACTCCAGCAAAGCACCCAGAGCAATTTTTGGGGGGTGGACCTATACAAAGGGCGTCCACACTCCTCGCCTAGCGCCGTCTGCGCAGAGGGTTTATACGTTGTTAACCATGTTTAATGTATTTTGTGACATTTTTCAAAACAACACTGCTCGCACCTTGTTTGAAAACCGTTATTTAGGACACTGACCATTACTTTTTTCTACAAACAGTACATGTAACAATCATGATTACGAAATGTAAACGCTACACTCTGCGGCACCGTTCTGAGGTAAGGAGACCGAACCTCCTGTGTGGAGTTTTCATGTTCTCCCCATGTTTCCTCCCACATTCCAAAAACATGCATGTCAGGTTAATTGGCCGGTCCAAATTGTCCCTAGGTGTGAACAAGCGTGCGAATTGTCTGTCTCTGTATGCTCTGCGACTTGCTGGCAACCAGTTCAGGGTGTCCCTTGCCCACTGCCCGAAGATGGCTGGGATGGGCTCCGCCCCCCCCGTGACCCTAGTGAGGATAAGCGGCGCAGATAATGGATGGATAGATGAATGGATGCTTAAAATCATATCAAAACTATTGAATTAAAATGTCTTCATTGTCATTCATATTAAAGTTCTGAAACGTTATATGTAATGAGATTGGACATGGTACTTCAGGCGAAAATAAAGGATAAAGAATAGTTTGTCATAACAATAGTACAATAAAAAGAAGGGCAATACTATTTTACAGCAACAAATAAATACATGAAATAAGTCACACAGTGTATAATTTTACAGTTCCTTTTACAGTTCGCCCCAAAAAATACGCAGAGAAGAGATATGACAAAAAGGGAACGGGCTTTTTTGCATTCGGGACACGTTCAAAGTTCCAGACGTTCAACATTGGTCTTTATAGTCTTCTCAAATAAAGTTAAAATATCTCGTGAAGGTCGTCCGCCCCTCAGCTTATCAGCTTGTGACCTCTTGCAAGAACGTCATCCCACGACCTTCACCAGATGCCTCCATCCTTATCATTAGTTATTATCCACATTCCACAACACGTGTAATCAAATATATTATCCCAGTTTCATTTAGCAGCAGTATTTTTTATTATTTCAGGTTCAATTATGAAAAAAAAAGTTTTTTTCTCTTTTAAATCTTCCGCTATGAGTTTTATTTCGGTGGCTGGGAATTGGGAACAGCCTGACCGAAGCAGCCAGAGGTGAAACGGATCACTTAACCGACAGATAGCGAGACAAGCTAAAGTGCTTGTTCTCTCGTAGCGGTGCGCCCGATTTCAAAGTGATGTCGAGCGAGTTCATGAGAAATTTCACGAGAGGAACTTTTAGGACATTTGTTCAGGGCGGTGGTTCCGTTTTTTAGGATCCCTGTGAAAACGCAGGAATCCCCGTACAGCAGCCAAGTTTTAGTCAATTAACGTCCTAGGAATCGTGTCATGTCTGGCGTGGTTGCCAAGGCGCCCAGCTGGCCCCGCTCATGGACACCGGCTGAGTCGCATTGACTGATTGCTTCTTGACAGTATTTAAACGCGTTCCTTTGAAGGGTGCGTTGCTGGAGCGTTTGTTAAGCTTTTTTAAACTTTGGGTAAACCTTCTGTGAGATTTCTGCAAGTTCTGTTTACCGTAAATTCAGGACTATAAGACCCTTTTCTCCCAAACGTTCAACCCTGCGGCTTATTCAGTGATGCGGCCAATTTATGTCATTTTTCTAACGGCTGCCAGCGGCGCTCGAGTACAAAAGGTAAGATTTAGACCGGTGGAATATATGCGCAGAGGAAGACTGCAACTTCTTAGCTTGTGCACAAATTAATATAGCGTAGACATATCCTCATCATGCAAATTGCAAAAAGAAAGGCACATGACGCAGCTTTCAAGCTAAACGCAATCGAGCAGTCCAATAAAGAAGGAAACAGAGCTACTGCACGTAAACTTCACTTTGCGAGCGTGTTGCTAGCGTGTTTTTGAATAAAGGAGCGTGGGACGACGTCTATATGATAAAGTTTCTTTCCCATACTGAAGAAAGACGACTTTGATGACGTCAGTTATAAGGAGGAAAATGAGGAATGTTTACCGTGATTTGAACATGTACAGTATGTTTTTTTAACAGACCCGTTTACTGTGTTGCGAGCGTGTTGCTAGTAGCGTTTTGCTACCCTTCACAGGCACGGTTTGGGATGAAAGTTGGAATATTATTATCAAAGCTTTGAAAACTCTCTCGGTGTACCGTCTTTCTTTGTAAATATGTGTAACCCGTGTATAATATGTATTTGCAACTGTATATTTTTGTAATGTATTTATTTTAGAGACTTATTCTGATATGTTTTCCACGGGCGAATCAAAAAGAAGGGGCGAAAACAACGGGGGCTGACGGGAAGTTGGAGTAAAGGTGAGACGTGTTTGTGGACGCAGCGGACAATAGTGGATATATATTTTTCCCACCCTTACCTTTGGAAATATACTTTTTTTTTTCTTGGATTATTTTCAACGACACCCGGACTCTGCAGTTCTGCAACAAACCTTAAGTACCGGTATCATTTTCCGTTCATTTTGCCGGCAGCGGTTTTTGGACTGTGTACTTTATAGTCAGTTACAATCGCGGGACTCAAAGTCGGGATTGGGTTAATTTTGTGATCGTGTTACATGTTTTAATGTGGGCGCATGCGGCTTATATACAGGTGCGGCTTGTGTAAGTACAAAAGCAGCTATCCTCTTAAAATGTGGTGGGTGCGGCTTATAATCGGGTGCGCTCTATAGTCCGGAATTTACGGTAATTCGGAGAAGTGCCTAGTTTGTAATTTTGACTCCGTTCGATCCTGCTTTGTTTTAGGTCTGGTCCGTTTGTTTCTGGACAACTTTGCTTTCTCCAATAAAGTGTGACTATGTCTACGTAAATGAGTCCTTACTCCGCTTCGTGACAAATCGCTCCCCCCCCTTTGCTTAACCTGAAGGTAATAGAAACGTGCCGTTTTCCGTTTTTCTCAGTAGTCATTCATCATAACCATCAGACCGAATATGGAATTTTTCTTCCCTCTAGAAAGTGCATGTTGATTAAAACCCGGGATGAGCTCTGTGGATTCTGACAACTTCAGTGTATGTGGAGCAGATGTCATAAATATTACAGCGAAAATGAGAATGGTATCCAGAATTCTTCCTTGTCAACATTCAAGACGACATTATTGTTTCACTTGTTTGGTTACAAGAGTCCTCAGTCTTACACACAGCTAAAGGAGGAATACAAATCCATTGATATGATCAGTACCTATCATTGGAGGATAACTATTCAGGTTGAGTAAGAATTCATATGAGGAAATTAGTGACCGTATTAACCCTTCTGTTAGCATTTTATTGTATTTGTGCATAAAATCTCGTGAAATATACAAAAATGCTTTTGATAAGATACAATCTTTACTCACAGTACCAGGGCCGAATGTTGGAAAATGGAGAAAACAGACATTTGTACTGTAAGATCTAGACAAATGAAAATAGGTATAATGGGAAAAACAACTCTTTGGTGTATGTGATGAAGAATTTTTAATAAATACATTGTAAAAAGTACAATTGTACAGTATTTTTACAAAAAAGTGTACATGATAAATAAAAAGAACCTAAGCTTTCCTGCCTCGAGAGACTAAAAACGTTTATTGCCACACTTAGATGAAGATTACGGTCTGAAGAATATTTAAACAATAACTTCCTTACTTTACCCTCAAATCATCAATATTTATATACATAAAAAATAAAAAAGGATGTTGCTTTGTACTGAAAAACAACAGCGACCAGATGATGAAGGTGCTGTATCTGAGTCATATCAGTAGGCCTTTCCTGCAACTGGTATCCATGGAAACCAGTACTATCCATTTTATGTGGGGAGCAAACTCCTACCAAAAAATAACGTCTGTGGCGGCACCAGGCCGTACTTACCCAATATACACCACGGGATGTTTTATGTTTATATTATTTTTATAATTTCCGTTGTCAATACATTAGTTTAATCATTCCGCACGAATTTAACAATGTCGGTCACTCCCAATGTTTAGTAGTATCTGCGAAAAAGTCCCCGAAATATTGAATATTTATGTATTTATATTGTATTTATTTTAGAGACTTATTCTGATATGTTTTCCACGGGCGAATCAAAAAGAAGGGGTGAATACAACGGGGGCTGATGGGAAGTGGAGTAAAGGTGAGACGTGTTTGTGGACGCAGCGGACAATAGTGGATATATATTTTTCCCACCCTTACCTTTGGAAATATATTTTTTTTTCCTTGGATTATTTTCAACGAGACCCGGACTCTGCAGGTCTGCGTCATATCTTAAGTACCGGTATCATTTTACGTTCAATTTGCCGGGTTTGGGTCAATTCCGTGATTGCGTTACATGTTTTAATGCGGGCGCATGCGGCTTATATACAGGTGCGGCTTGTGTAAGTACAAAAGCGGTTATCCTCTTAAAACGAGGTGGGTGCGGCTTATAATCAGGTGCGCTCTATAGTCCGGAATTTACGGTATTTTTAAACAAATCAGGGCATTTCTTGTGTAAATATTGTCTAAACTATAACCTTTATCTTCCTTGTTCCTCTATATTGTGTACATTTTAACCTTATCTTCTTTGTTTTCTTTTATCCTCACTGTTAAATGTGAAACTGGAGTGCCACGTCCAATTTCGTCGTCACAATATGTTCAACCCATTTTGTAACAATGACAATAAAGGTATATTCTATTCTATTCTATTCTCATCTCATCTCATCAGCTACACCGCTTATCCTCAGTAGGGTCGCGGGGGTGGTGGAGCCCATCCCAGCAATCATCGGGCAGTGGGCAGGGGACACCCTGAACTGGTTGCCAGCCAATCGCAGGGCACACGGGGACAGACAACTCACTTGCTCATTCACACCTAGGGACAACTTGGACCGGCCAATTCACCTGAAATTCATGTTTTTAGAATGTGGGAGGACACCGGAGTGCCCGGAGGAAACCCACGCAAGCACGGGGAGAACATACAAACTCCGCACAGGAAGTCTGGAGCTGGATTTGAACCCACGCAGGAGGTTCCCAAGACATGAACTGTGCCGCACATGCGCTAACCACTGCGCCGCCGTGCTGCCCCTATTCTATTCTATTCTATTCTAATCTATAAATGTAGCCTGTATTCAATCGTATAAAATCCTTTATAGTCAAATGTATAAAATCCTTCACCACCCAGATTTCCCCCAATAACAGCAAGTTGCAGTATTTAAGAAGTGTGTATCACCCGGCTAGCTCTTGGCACTAAAAAACGAGGGTCTCGGTTTCAAATAGGATTGTGACCTCTGCCGGAGTGGACCGCCACGTTATTAATGTGTCTTCTTGCTGCTGCCGAGATGAACTCGTACTGCCGGGTACTTCCTTATTCACAGCAGAGGATCAATTGGGATCCGGGGCCAATGGCCAACTCAACGCCGTACCATTAGTCTTGCTACTTCGAAAATTGAACAGTAGCTTGGTTTCTCCACTCTGTGTATTTGGAACTACCTTGGATTGAGTCTAACTAGTGGCATGCGAGTAGGGGAGGCGAGTGAAGTTCTGCCTCACCAATTATTGTAGAAATATACTTTATTATGTGTAAAGTTGGTCGTTTTGGATATGTGCATTTCTCAATTCAATTAGGGTTAGGGTTGGGGGTTAGGGTTAGGGTTAGGGTTAGGGATTCTCAATTCAATGCAATGAAAATAACTTGTTTTTATCTCATCTCATCAGCCGTACCGCTTATCCTCATTAGGGTCGCGGGGGGGCTGGAGCCCATCCCAGCCATCTCCGGGCAGTGGGCAGGGGACACCCTGAACTGGTTGCCAGCCAATCGCAGGGCACACAGGGACAGACAACTCATTCGCTCATTCACACCTAGGGACAATCTGGACCGGCCAATTCACCTGAAATGCATGTTTTTGGAACGTGGGAGGAAACCGGAGTGCCCGGAGGAAACCCACGCAAGCACGGCGAGAACATACAAACTCCGCACAGGAAGTCTGGAGCTGGATTTGAACCCACGACAGGTTCCCATGACATGAACTGTGCCACACGAGCGCTAACCACACACACATAAAGTATTGTTTCAATCATCAGTCTAATTACATCTTTTATACATTTATCAACCGTATATTCTTCTATTGTGAAGTCGTGCTCATGTGTGTGTTGCTTTCCCTGTTTTCTACTGACGAATAATAAACCACGCCTACCGAGTGGTAGTGGCAGTCCGCCAGGGACACAGCCGGGGAAGCATGCCGTTAGCAGGGCTGCAGCGACCACGAAGTAGTTTTATTACTTAATATCTGTTTTTACTCGGGTAATACAGCCACCAAAGAGTTTTTATAATGTTTAACTTTAACATTATATCTATTCAGTGTTGAAGTACTTTCTCATTTAACTGGAAGATCCAACGCAAAAAATAAACAATCTATAGTCCGTCTGTATATACATAGATTTAAGGAAAGTCTTTGACTCAGTAAATCACAATATACTACTTCAAAAGCTACAGCAATATGGAATACAAGTAAGTACCTATCACTGGGTAAATTCGTATCACTCAAATAAATCCCGTTCCATGCAGATTGGTGATGGCGATTCAAGTCTTATGTGCATTGGCTGTGGAGTCCCTCAAGGATCTGTGTTAGGACCTTTATTGTTTTTATTGTATGTACAGTAAATGACTTGTGTAATGTATCATTGAAATCAAAACATATTTGTTGACGGCACTTTAATAGTAAACCCGGGTATAAATCTACAGGAATTAACTTAAACTATCAATAAAACGGATCAAAAACAAAGGTTATGGTATTTAGGAAATCCAAAAATGACATTGTGTCTATAAAAATAATAATAATATATAAATAAGTGTGAAAAATAAGGATTTAACTAGGTTAGAAAATTTTGATTTAGTTAGACTAAAAACTTAATACCAATGCCAAATATGCTAATAGAAGACAAAATAAACTAAATATGAATCAAACGATGACTCACAACACGTGGTAAGCTTTCTCTCCTGGCTTTGATCTATTTGATCCCCGGCCAAACGAACATAAAATGCCACAGAAACTAAATGAAAATAAATCCAAACGGCTTGCCAACATCATTTTTGCTGTTCCGTGTGTTCCGTTACTCCCAAAGCCTGCACAGAATTGAGTCATTTTATTCATATTTAGTTTCTTTTGTCTTTTATTAGCATATTTGGTATTGGAGTAATCCAAAAGTAATCGAAAGTAATCAAGTTCAAGTAACCCTACCCAACCCTGTAAGTAGGGACAGGTTTGTGGATGTTGTACATACATCTGCCCATTTCTAAACCTGCTCGTCGCCCCCTTGGTGGAAAGGAGGCGTGCCAAACCCCAACAATGCGCCATAATCATTAGCACAGCAGCTTTAGCAGCTGTGTTTTTCCGCTAGCACTACAATTAGCGTGAAAACATTCCTGGTTCTTCCTCTTGATAGCATGTTTTGGAATTTGCCTGGCATCGCTTGCCAACATCATTTTTGCCGTTCCATGTATTCCGTTACTCCCCAAGCCTGCACAAAATGGAGTCATTTTATTCATACGCCGTCGTTCTAAAACTCTGAGTAACTTGAAACAAAAGAGCCTGCTAAAACGATAAATACACAGTTCCAGCAGCACAGTGTCCCGAAAAGCCTTCCAAATCAGAACGATACCAACCCTCACGGGGAGATCCCTACTCACGCTGGTACCGGATATCATCCGAAAACGGTTCTAGCTTTTGATCAATGTTCTGTCAAAAACCCCCAAAGTGAAAAGTGACTTGTTCCCCTTGTAGTACGAAAAATGCATCTTGGTAAGATTGGAAAGATCAAAACAATCAATCAATGTTTGGAGCTGTGATGTGAAAACAAATGCCAGAAAGTTCTGACCCCAAAAATAAACAAATATCCTTCGGAGTGAACCGTTTTTTACGCCACAATAAAATTCTATCCATCTATATATAGTATCGATGGTATCTATCTATCCAGCAATGGTATCTATCCATAATATCTATCTATCTATCTATCTATCCATGGTATCTCTCCATGGTATCTATCTATCTATGGTATCTCTCTCTCTATGGTATCTATCTATCTATCCAGCAATGGTATCCCTCCATGGTATCTCTCTCTATATCTATCTATGGTATCTCTCTCTCAATGGTATCTATCTATCTATCTATCTATCTATCCATGGTATCTCTCTATGGTATCCATATATTTATGGTATCTCTCTCTCTGGTATCTATCTGTCTATGGTATCTCTCTCTCTATAGTATCTATCCATGGTATCTATCTATCTATCTATGGTATCTCTCTCTCAATGGTATCTATCTATCTATCTATCCAGGGTATCTCTCCATGGTATCCATATATTTATGGTATCTCTCTCTCTCTGGTATCCATATATTTATGGTATCTCTCTCTCTCTGGTATCTATCAATCTATGGTATCTCTCTCTCTTTAGTATCTATCTATCTATCTATCTATCTATCTATCTATCTATCTATCCAGCAATTGTATCTATCCATGGTATCTATCCATGGTATCTATCTATCTATCTATGGTATCTCTCTCTCAATGGTATCTATCTATCTATCTATCCAGGGTATCTCTCCATGGTATCCATATATTTATGGTATCTCTCTCTCTCTGGTATCCATATATTTATGGTATCTCTCTCTCTCTGGTATCTATCAATCTATGGTATCTCTCTCTCTTTAGTATCTATCTATCTATCTATCTATCTATCTATCTATCTATCTATCTATCCAGCAATTGTATCTATCCATGGTATCTATCCATGGTATCTATCTATCTATCTATGGTATCTCTCTCTCAATGGTATCTATCTATCCATCTATCCATGGTATCGCTCCATGGTATCCATATATTTATGGTATCTCTCTCTCTTTGGTATCCATATATTTATGGTATCTCTCTCTCTCTGGTATCCATATATTTATGGTATCTCTCTCTCTCTGGTATCTATCGATCTATGGTATCTCTCTCTCTTTAGTATCTATCTATCTATCTATCTATCTATCTATGTATCTATCCAGCAATGGTATTTATCCATGGTATCTATCTATCTATCTATCTATGGTATCTCTCTCTCAATGGTATCTATCTATCTGTCTATCCATGGTATTGCTCCATGGTATCCATATATTTATGGTATCTCTCTCTCTGGTATCCATATATTTATGGTATCTCTCTCTCTCTCTGGTATCTATCGATCTATAGTATCTCTCTCTCTTTAGTATCTATCTATCTGTCTATGGTATCTCTCTCTCTTTTGTATCTATCTATCTATCTATCTATCTATCCAGCAATGGTATCTATCCATGGTATCTATCTATCTATCTATGGTATCTCTCTCTCAATGGTATCTATCTATCTATCCATGGTATCTCTCCATGATATCCATATATTTATGGTATCTCTCTCTCAATGGTATCTATCTATCTATCTATCTATCTATCTATATATCCATGGTATGTATCTATCTATGGTATCTTTCTATCTATGGTATCTCTCTCTCTATGGTATCTCTATCTATCTATCCAACTTCAAAATAAAGCAGCCATATACTAAAATGCTCGTCTCGAGACAAGCTTTTTATGTTGTTGGCTAAACAATAAACCCAAATACCGAAAAACGAAATATTTGGACTCGATGAATACAACCAATACCGTGAATTTAACAGAAGCCAGAAAAAAAAAAAAAAAGTTGGAACAACTTGTAACAGTAGATTGCTGAATCGCGCTAACGCTATTTACGATCAAGGGCTCCCGGCTCCGTGCAACAGAGCAGGTAATGACCGCACTCATTTACCAACCTTGGGCCATCTAAACAATTTATGAGATCTCCTTACTGTGTATTTACAGGAAGTTCGCTGCTTTTTTTTTTCTAATCCAGCCAGCTAGGTTGAACGTTGTACCAGGGACGAATAAAGTTAGCATATATTTCAAAACTAAACTCTGTTTTCAGAAGCAAGTGCCAAAACTTTGGGTTTTGTGCAGCTCATCAGTGAGTATCAATCCTCTGGGAATGATTTCAGTCCAGTATGATAAATCCTCATTAAATGGGCAGGAGTGGCTTTGATTAGATCTTTGTCCACACATTAAGGAAGCCCCCCCTGACTTCTTAGTGTATCTTCCTATATCCGGCGATTGAGCGTAGGAACCCACATGGCGAGTAAGTACTGAAGCAGTGTGTGAGAGAAACGAAGATAGAGCATTTTTAATTCTGAAAAACAAAAACAGTCCCTTCGTTATAGTTGGGATTGTCATGATTACCGATGTGGCTCCCTGTCGCTATTTAAACCCACTCTTTTCTGTCACCTGTGGTCAGTCCGTCTGCAAACCTCAGTTTACTGTAGGCAAGCTTTTTCGACCCTGACTCACTCCTGTTTTTGCTCCCGTCTGTTCTTCAGCTTCGACCCGTTTTTTGATCTTGACTACGTCTACTCTCCTCTCCTGGCTTTCGACTCGTTGCTGATCCTGACCACATTTTTTGCTCTCCTGTCCCGGTTACTGACCCGTTTTTCCGTTCCCGACACGCCACGAAGTACCACTTCCGCGTTCAATGGGACCTGCTTCCCGCGACCAGTGATCACAGAATCGTGTGTGCAATCCTCTCCTTTCTTCCCAATAAAAGACAAATGGGTCCTGTCTCCGTTCTGGTCTTGACAGGGATGGAGAGGGATGACGTTTCGTGCGCGTTCGCAGGAACAGGATCGACATGGTATTTATAGAAAGTATTGTTTAGATATTCGAGGTATCACAAATGCAAAAAAACATGTATCTTGGTAACTAGTACTTTCAAGAAACTTTTTATTAACTGTTTATTAAAGAATAGTAAAATTTAGAATTCTTTTTTTGGAATGAAAAATATGCATAATTTTTGATATGCATATTTTTATAGACCTTCAAAAATGAGTCAAAATGGAAAAACTGATAGAAACCTTTACCGTTGAATGAGTTAATTTTCCATTGTAAATTTTTTGGGGGAAATTCAAATATTTTGTTGACTTCTTTGCACAAAAAGAAGCCAAAGTAGACTTCTCCCACCTAATGGTATGGAGCCTGAAATGGGGCGAGTGTGTTAACACAGTTTACACCTAATCTGATCTATATTACTTCATAAATCCCTATCTGTGTGTTTGTATGTGACTTATAGACTCTAAAATTAGTGAACAGATTTTCATGGAAATTTACACAGTTGTACTTTTAGCCCCTGGGAGTGTTTTTAGCTAGTTTTTGGTGTCAAGGGACCACCCAATAAATCCCAAGAACATCAAAAATACATCTTTTCTTGTGTGCAAGCGCCTCGAGAGTTGCATCCCTTGCGGCTCCCTGGCGCTTTTTTCACAAAGCACGAACCCGACATCCTCGCCCAAGTAGAATGCCGGTTCATTATGTTTGTTTAGTCTAAATTACTCTATAAATCCCCGATTTGTGTGTCTGTGTGTTTGTACGTGACGTATAGACTCTGAAACGCCCTAACCGATTTTTGTGAGAAATGTACACAGTTCTACGTTAAGCCCCCGCGTGTGTTTTTGACAGGGTTTCCTGTTAAAGCACCCCCAATATACACCAACAAAATCACTTAACATCTGCTTTTGTGGGGGCCTCCAAGCAGCCAAATACAATCTTCTACGAACGACCATTTCGCTTGTAACCTTTAGGTCCTTTCTTCGCTATAGCTCTGAATAAATATGCGAGATCCGTTCTTGCTAGCTAACAACTCAACCTTTTATCAGTTACACAGAGATGCTAAGACTTCTAATCTGATTTAATTTAAGTTAATACAGACAACGTCGGAGCGGAGTCTGCTGCTCGTATATACACGAGCTGCTCGTGCCATCTTTGTATTCTCCACGAGAGGCCTTCAGTGCTGCGTTGCTATGGTTACACTTCTCGGATTTTGAAGCGGGGCTAGCCTTCGATCTTAGGAAAATGGACGTTTTTGTACATCAATATCAAAAGAAAAATATCATATGAATATAAAATATATACATAAAAAATATATTCAATGATTGTATTAATTATTACTCACTAAACTTCCAAATGTATTATAGTAGAAGCAGGGTGAGGCACGCAATTCTCTTGCCTCAAGGTAGAGGGCGATAGTGAGTGTCGAGAACCGAAACAGGATCAGGACCCAAGTGCGTGACGTTTCTCACACAAGCCTTTATCTTACGGGAAATGGGGAGTCATGCACGTTAAGAAGCAGTCTGGCGTGGAATGACGGGAAGCCAGAGGCCGACGAGATCGATAACAATTGCCCGAGTAGATATCAGACACGTGGGGTCGATACCGGACAGGACGGGACAGACAGGATTGATATCAAAACAGGATATCGAAATTAAACAGGATAAACTAGACAGGAACGAAAACTGGAGAGAATTAGAAACAGGACAAAATAAACGGGAACAATACCGGAGAGGAAATACCAACAGGAAACAGGACATAGAAACAGGTTGGAGTCAGGGTCAAAAAAAAGGCTTGCCTAGCGTAAACTGAGGTTCGCGGACGGACTGACAACAGACCAGAGACAGGAGTGGGTTTTAATAGGGACAGGGAGCCAATCAGAGTCCGAGGCAGTTGGCGCCAAAGGAGTGGTACTTCCGTGACGAGCGATGGCGGTGTCGGGAAAGAAAAAATCGGGTCAGGACCCGGGACAGGAGCGCAAAAAAACGTGGTCAGGACCGGAAACGAGTCGAAAGCCAGGAGAGGAGAGTAGACGTTGTCAGGATCAAAAAATGTTTCGAGGCCCGGGTACAGACAGGAGCAAAAACAGGTGGGAGTCAGGATCGAAAAAGCTTGCCTAGCGTAAATTGAGGTTCGCAGACGGACTGACAACAGGTGACAGATAGAGGGTTTAAATAGTGGCCGGGAGCCAATCAGAGTCCGAGACAGTTGGCGCCAAAGGAGCGCCGAATGCGGAAGTGGGACTTCCGTGGCGAGCGATGGCGGTGTCGGGAACAGAAAAAAACGGGTCAGTAGCCGGGACAGGAGTGCAAAAAAACGTGGTCAGGATCGGAAACGAGTCGAAAGCCAGGAGAGGAGAGTACACGTTGTCGGGATCAAAAAACGGGTCGGGGTCGAAGCCGGGGTATAGACAGGAGCAAAAACAGGTGGGACTCAGGATCGAAAAAGTTTGCCTAGCGTAAACTGGGGTCCGCAGACGGACTGACAACAGGTGACAGATAGAGGGTTTAAATAGTGGCCGGGAGCCAATCAGAATCCGAGGCAGTTGCCGCCAAAGGAGCGCTGAATGCATAAGTGGGACGAGCGATGGCGGTGTCAGGAACGGAAAAAACGGGTCAGTAGCCGGGACAGGAGAGCAAGAAAAAACGTGGTCAGGATCGGAAACGAGTCGAAAGCCAGGAGAGGAGAGTCGACGTTGTCAGGATAGAAAAAAAAAAAAAACGGGTCGAAGTCAGGAGCAAAAACAGCTGGGAGTCAGGGTCAAAAAAGCTTGCCTAGCGTAAACTGAGGTTCGCAGACGGACTGACAACAGGTGACAGATAGAGGGTTTAAATAGTGGCCGGGAGCCAATCAGAGTCCGAGGCAGTTGCCGCCAAAGGAGCGCTGAATGCATAAGTGGGACGAGCGATGGCGGTGTCAGGAACGGAAAAAACGGGTCAGTAGCCGGGACAGGAGAGCAAAAAAAAACGTGGTCAGGATCGGAAACGAGTCGAAAGTCAGGAGAGGAGAGTCGACGTTGTCAGGATAAAAAAAAAAAAAAACGGGTCGAAGTCAGGAGCAAAAACAGCTGGGAGTCAGGGTCAAAAAAGCTTGCCTAGCGTAAACTGAGGTTCGCAGACGGACTGACAACAGGTGACAGATAGAGGGTTTAAATAGTGGCCGGGAGCCAATCAGAGTCCGAGGCAGTTGCCGCCAAAGGAGCGCTGAATGCATAAGTGGGACGAGCGATGGCGGTGTCAGGAACGGAAAAAACGGGTCAGTAGCCGGGACAGGAGAGCAAAAAAAAACCTGGTCAGGATCGGAAACGAGTCGAAAGCCAGGAGAGGAGAGTCGACGTTGTCAGGATAAAAAAAAAAAAAACGGGTCGAAGTCAGGAGCAAAAACAGCTGGGAGTCAGGGTCAAAAAAGCTTGCCTAGCGTAAACTGAGGTTCGCAGACGGACTGACAACAGGTGACAGATAGAGGGTTTAAATAGTGGCCGGGAGCCAATCAGAGTCCGAGGCAGTTGCCGCCAAAGGAGCGCTGAATGCATAAGTGGGACGAGCGATGGCGGTGTCAGGAACGGAAAAAACGGGTCAGTAGCCGGGACAGGAGAGCAAAAAAAAACCTGGTCAGGATCGGAAACGAGTCGAAAGCTAGGAGAGGAGAGTCGACGTTGTCAGGATTAAAAAAAAAAAAACGGGTCGAAGTCAGGAGCAAAAACAGCTGGGAGTCAGGGTCAAAAAAGCTTGCCTAGCGTAAACTGAGGTTCGCAGACGGACTGACAACAGGTGACAGATAGAGGGTTTAAATAGTGGCCGGGAGCCAATCAGAGTCCGAGGCAGTTGCCGCCAAAGGAGCGCTGAATGCATAAGTGGGACGAGCGATGGCGGTGTCAGGAACGGAAAAAACGGGTCAGTAGCCGGGACAGGAGAGCAAAAAAAAACCTGGTCAGGATCGGAAACGAGTCGAAAGCTAGGAGAGGAGAGTCGACGTTGTCAGGATAAAAAAAAAAAAAAACGGGTCGAAGTCAGGAGCAAAAAAGCTTGCCTAGCGTAAACTGAGGTTCGCAGACGGACTGACAACAGGTGACACATAGAGAGTTTAAATAGTGGCCGGGAGCCAATCAGAGGTGCTTCGTATCAGTAATCGTGACATTAATAAAAGTTCGCTCTGGAAAAAACGAGGAATTGCTATATTGTTTTTCCACTCAGATACTCCGATGTGCTGGCAAAGAAGTGCGTAGCAGCAAGTCATCATCATCATCATAATCGGGCGGCTGCAGGAAAAATGTTTACCCTCTCAAAAGCGGAGCTTACAGGAAAACAAGCGGCACTTTTGCCATGTAATTGCAGCAAATGACAAGCTGCCAAGCTCGGGGTCCTGGAAGTCTGGGGCATTATCCTTTCAGAGGATAAAGAATATACGCGCTAGCCCGGGGTTGTACACGCAAAGCTGATATAATAGTCCGTCCGGTGTATATAGAAACGATTTTAAATAAAGTTTTAAGTCAAGGTGTTACTGTCACAAACCAGGTCAGGAAACAGGACTGAGAACCCAATCGCGTAACGTTACTCTCTCCTAGCGGCTGTTTAGCGCTCGTCGATCAACGCCAGACGGAGATTTAAAGAGACGGCGTCTGTTTTTTGGAGTTGATTTTGATGCCTTTTTGTTTACAGTCAAGTTGATGTGTTTGTTTTTCGGGGTCAAAAAAAAGGCTTGCCTAGCGTAAACTGAGGTTCACGGACGGACTGACAACAGACCAGAGACAGGATTGGGTTTAAATAGGGACAGGAAGCCAATCCGAGTCCGAGGCAGTTGGCGCCAAAGGAGCGCTGAATGCGGAAGTGAGACTTCCGTGGCGAGCGATGGCGGTGTCGGGAACGGGAAAAAAACGGGTCGGGACCCGGGACAGGAGCGCAAAAAAACGTGGTCAGGACCAGAAACGAGTCGAAAGCCAGGAGAGCAGAGTAGATGTCGTCAGGATCAGACAGTAGCAAAAACAGGTGGGAGTCAGGATCGAAAATGCTTGCCTAGAGTAAACTGAGGTTCGCAGACGGACTGACACAAGGCGACAGACAGGAGTGGGTTTAAATAGTGACAGGGAGCCAATCAAAGCCCGAGGCAGTTGGCGCCAAAGGAGCGCTGAATGCGGTAGTAAGACTTCCGTGGCGAGCGATGGCGGTGTCGGGAACGGGAAAAAAACGGGTCAGGACCCGGGACAGGAGTGCAAAAATCATGGTCAGGATCGGAAACGAGTCGAAAGCCAGGAGAGGAGAGTAGACGTTGTCAGGATAAAAAAAAAAAACGGGTCGAAGTCGGGAGGAAAAACAGGTGGGAGTCAGGGTCGAAAATGCTTGCCTAGCATAAACTGAGGTTCGCAGACGGACTGACAACAGGTGACAGATGGAGTGTTTAAATAGTGGCTGGGAGCCAATCAGAGTCCGAGGCAGTTGGCGCCAATGCATAAGTGGGACTTCCGTGGCGAGCGATGGCGGTGTCGGGAACGGAAAAAAACGGGTCAGGACCGGAAACGAGTCGAAAGCCAGGAGAGGAGAGTCGACGTTGTCAGGATAAAGAGGATAAAGAATATACGCACTAGCCTGGGGTTGTACACGCATTGTATATAGAAACAATTTTAAATAAAGTTTTAAGTCAAGGTGTTACTGTCACAAACCAGGTCAGGAAACAGGACTGAGAACCCAATCGCGTAACGTTACTCTCTCCTAACAGCTGTTAGACTTAAGTGCTCGTCGATCAACGCCAGACGGAGATTTAAAGAGACAGCGTCTGTTTTTTGGGAGTTGATTTTGATGCGTCAAGGCCTTTTTTGTTTACAGTCGAGTTGATGCGTTTGTCAGCATGGAAATTTCACCGCCAGCTTTTATTTTTTGGCGCCGGGCGGATGAAGCAGCTAAATTTTGACAGAAGCTTCGGGGCCAAACAATGTTCTGGTTCGAATGCCCGAAGTCGCGTACTCTCTCTTTCTCTTGCTCTCTCTCTCTCTCTCTCTCTCTCTCTCCCTCCCTCAACTCACTGTCTCTTTTCTACTGCTGACTCTTTCTTTTTGTCGTTTCCCTTCTCTTATTCTTTGTATCTTTTTTCTTTTTTCACTTTCTTTTTCTCTCTCTATTCATTACCCCCTTCTTCTCCATTCATATCTCAGACCTGCTCCCTCTTTTTCTCATTTTTCTATTTGTCTCTCACTCTCTAACTCTTTATTTCTCTCTGTCTTGCTTTCTTTCTATTTTCTCTCTCTAATTGACACTTTTATTCTCTTTCTTTTTATTTTTTACTTTCTTTGTCACCCTCTTTCATTCCCTTTTTCGACTTCTCTCTCTTTCTCTCGTTTTCTCTGTCTCTCCCTCTCCCTCCCTCAACTCACTGTCTCTTTTCTCCTGCTGACTCTTTTTTTCTGTCGTTTCCCTTCTCTTATCCTTTTTATCTTTCTCTTTTTTCACTTTCTTTTTCCCTCTCTATTCATTCCCCCCTTCTTCTCCATTCATGTCTCTAGTCTGCTCTCTCTTTTTCTCTATTCCTCTCTCACTCTCTAACTTTTACTCTGTCTTGCTCTCTTTCTATTTTCTCTTTCTAATTTACACTTGAATTTTCTTTCTTTCTATTTTTCTCTTTCTTTCTCACCCTCTTTCTTTCCCTTTTTCAACTTCTCTCTCTCACCCTCTTTCTTTCCCTTTTTCAACTTCTCTCTCTCACCCTCTTTCTTTCCCTTTTTCAACTTCTCTCTC
Organism: Urocampus carinirostris; assembly: GCF_059441175.1. NCBI lineage: Eukaryota > Metazoa > Chordata > Actinopteri > Syngnathiformes > Syngnathidae > Urocampus > Urocampus carinirostris. Next base: position 24,977,226 of record NC_142367.1, on the reverse strand, counting down.
TCACCCTCTTTCTTTCCCTTTTTCAACTTCTCTCTCTCACCCTCTTTCTTTCCCTTTTTCAACTTCTCTCTCTCTCACCCTCTTTCTTTCCCTTTTTCAACTTCTCTCTCTCTCTCACCCTCTTTCTTTCCCTTTTTCAACTTCTTTCTCTCTCACCCTCTTTCTTTCCCTTTTTCAACTTCTCTCTCTCACCCTCTTTCTTTCCCTTTTTCAACCTCTCTCTCTCACCCTCTTTCTTTCCCTTTTTCAACCTCTCTCTCTCTCTCACCCTCTTTCTTTCCCTTTTTCAACTTCTTTCTCACCCTCTTTCTTTCCCTTTTTCAACTTCTCTCTCTCTCTCTCTCTCTCTCTCTCTCTCTCTCTCTCTCTCTCTCTCTCTCTCTCTCTCTCTCTCTCTCTCTCTCTCTCTCTCTCTCTCTCTCTCTCTCTCTCTCTCTCGCTCTCTCTCTCTCTCTCTCTCTCGCTCTCACTCTCTCTCGCTCTCACTCGCTCTCACTCTCTCCCTCCCTCCCTCTCCCTCGCCTCACTTTGTCTCTTTTTCTCCTGCTCACTCCTTTTCTTTCTGTCGTTTCACTTCTCTTATTTCTTATTTCCACATTCCTTTTCCCTCTATTTTCATTTCCCCCTTCTTCTGCATTCATCTCTCTTTTTCTCTCACTGTTACTCTGTCTCCCTTGTTCTCCCTATCTGTTTATCACTCTCTTTCCCTCCCTCTCTTCCTCTGTCTTTTTCTCCCTCTCTCTTTCTCTTGAATTTACTAGTCAGGCCCTCCGTGAGATTTTTTTTATCTCATTTGTGGCCCCCAGCTAAAACGAGTTGGACATCCTTGTTGTAGGGTCTGTGTTGCCTATACCAAACGTCTACAAAGATTAAAAGATTGAGTGATGTAATGCATAGACTACTCGACATATGTCTATGTTTTGGATTATCTGAAGTCGGGAACATTTGGTCCCCATAGGAGGAAATGAGATTTCCAATCAGTTGTATTATCAGTACAGTTCATTTTAAAAGCCTTAAACATACTACGCGTCGTATCGTTTTCATTCAACGTGTGTAGAATATCGTGTTATACAAGCGTTGCCATATTGAAACTGCCACGACCAGAACGGAATCAGGACCCAATTGCGTAACGTTTACCACAAGTTTTATTGAAAGAGGGAAATACACGAGACAAATATATCATAGGATTACTGTCAGTCCCCCTTTGTCAGTCCGTCTGGGAATCTCCGTGATACAAGGCAAGCGTTTTTTGACACTGACTCTCAGCTGTGCCGTTTTTTTGCTCCTGATTATCTCCGGCTACGACCCGTTTTGATCCTGACCATGTCCGCTCTTCCGTCCGGACTTGCGACCCGTTTTTGATCCCGACCACGTCTGCTCTCCCGTCCCGACTTACGACCCTTTTTGGATCCCAACCACGTCTGCTATTTTGTCCCGACTTACGACCCGTTTTTAATCCCGACCACGTCTGCTGCCACGTCCCGACTTACGACCCGTTTTTGACCCTGACCATGTTTGCTCTCCTGTCCCGGCTAACAACCCGCTTTTGATCCCGCCCACGTCTCCTCTCCCGTCCTGACTTACGACCCGTTTTTGTACCCGACCACGTCTCCTCTCCTGTCCCGACTTAAGACCTGTTTTTGATCCCGACCACGTCCGCTCTCCCGTCCCGACTTATGACCCCTTTTTGATTACGCCCACGTCTGCTCTCCCGTCCCGACTTACGACCCGTTTTTGATCCCGACCACATCCGCTCTCCCGTCCCGACTTACGACCTGTTTTTGATCCCGACCATGTCTCCTCTCCCGTCCAGACTTACGACCCGTTTTTGATCCCGACCACGTCTGCTCTCCCATTCTGGTTTACGACTCAATCCCAACCGCAACCACTTTTTTTCCTTTGTTTCTTTCTTTCTTTTTTCTGAATTTTTCCATTTTTTCTCTTCCTTTTGTTTCTTTTTTTCCCAGCTTTTTAATCCTTTTTTAAGTTGGTATTTTTTTCTATTTTTTTTCTATTCCCCCCTTCCTTTAAGACATTTTGTGCATAATTTTACAAAACATTTGGTCATGTTGGGATTAAAGAAGCAAAAACAACCCGAAGAGCCGTTTAGGACCCGAAAGAGCCGGTTCTCTTTAGTGAGCCGAGCCGAAGAAGCCGGTTCTTGAAAAACTCTACTGACTTTACTCAATTTCGTTCGACATTGACTTCAAAAGACCGCATTTAGAACACAGCGTCAGGGAAACCCGTGTATTTTTATATTCATGCACTGTAACTTTAACTAAATTAGCTTCTTAATTATCAATTCCGAGCCCTGATTTTTGTGAGCTGGCTAGATTTTCTTGTGCATAGAAAAGCTCTGAGTTTTGTTTGAAATACCCTTTAATTCATGTGTTTCTTTAGCTTTGTGTTTTTCAATTGTGGGATTTTTTTGGTCAACTTGATCTTAAATTTGATCTCAAAAGGCATTTCAAAAGTCCTGAGTTTAACTAGCCTTTAGCCGGAAATATTGTAGGAGTGAAACACTGCTTGAAGGTACAATCAACGACTTATATATGTTATATATCTATCTTTTACCATTATATGGAGCTTTATTATCTACACAAATACCGTATTTTCCGCACTATAGGGCGCACCCCCAAAAAATAGTTTTTGGTCCTATATCTTACGCACCGGATTATAAGGTGCTACAATGGGAACATGGACAAAACAGTCAGATCGTGCAAACTTATTACCCCCTTTACATTCCCAAACCCTGAAAAGTAGCAAATACGTGTCGTAGACACGTGCGGATGCGGTGTCCGTACGATGTCACTCAAATGCATCGTTCCATCATGCGGAAGGTTAAAGTCTTGGGATTCAAGAAATGCCAACCATTCCTTAGTTTCTATTTTCTTTTTCGCTCGGAACTTTATTGTGAATATGACAATAAACACTTGGAATTGAGTTTAATTTAAAAATAGACCCATCACAGAAACAAATATATCACTCTGAAACAAGATACTGGGAAAATATATAGCCGGAGTAGCTCACCAAAGTCGTTGCGTTCAATAATAATGTGCAACCATTGTCCTCTTATATCCGTGAGGGTAGTAAATCCTGGAGAGTAAAATGTTTACAAATACAGACTAATGAAACCTGTTTCTTTATGGCGTACTTTAGCTAGCTTGCTAAGCTTGCTACTCCATCGCTAAACTCAACCAATTGCAGGGTTTGTTTTGGCCATCTAGCCAATCCGAGGCTCCGAATAACTTTAGCCAATATTGATCGATTTAACGGATGATTGACACATCTTTTTCGGCCAATTGCAGGGTTTGTTTCTGCCCTCAAGCCAATCCGAGGCTCCGAATAACTTTAGCCAATAGCGATCGATTCAAATGATGATTGACACATTGGTCAGCCAATGAAACGCCGGTAAATAAATCTCAGCATACATTGCGGACGACTTGGCCTACGGGGGAAAATCGAGTCTGCGGCTGCAAGTTAGTTGGAAGACTTTGTGATTTAATATTGATCCATATATAAGGCGCACTGTATTATAAGGCGCATGGTCAGCTTTTGAAAAAAATTAAGTCTTTTAGGTGCGCCTTATAGTGCGGAAAATACGGTAATTATCGTTTAGGTACACAATATTTTTACATTTTTTTTTTGTATGAACTCATCTTATCTCATTAGCCGTACTGCTTATCCTCATAAGGGTCGCGGGGGGGCTGGAGCCCATCCCAGCCATCCCCAGGCAGTGTGCAGGGGACATCCTGAACTGGTCGCCAGCCAATCACAGGGCACACAGGGACAGCATGCCATTATATACGGTATTTAAAGTGGTTTTTGTTCCAGCCCTTCCTCATTCCTTCAATAAAACTTGTGGTAAACGTTACGCAAGTGGGTTCTGTCTCCCTCCTGGTCTTGACACTATATTATTTCATCAAATCTCCACAGCACAAAAAACACAGAACAGGGTGAAAATATCGTCCGATTTTTGAATTTTTAACACTCTCACACTTCTAGGCGTTTCTCAGCCGAAACCTCGGGCACAATCTTCCACCCACTTGATCATTATCCCGAGTAAAAAAGTGCAGGGCCGCACTCCCTGCGGAGAAAGTCATGCTGTGGTGGCGAAAGCCGGGCACGCCGCGTTCCCTCCGAGCAACTTCAGGGAGAATTCTTCACGGTCTTACTTTACTTTTTCCATAAAAATGTTTTTATCATTGACATTCTTAAGTCTCATCTCATCTCATTAGCTGCACCACTTATCCTCAGTAGGGTCGCGGGGGTGCTGGAGCCCATCCCAGCAATCATCGGGCAGTGGGCAGGGGACACCCTGAACTGGTTGCCAGCCAATCGCAGGGCACACGGGGACAGACAACTCGCTCGCCCATTCACACCTAGGGACAATTTGGACCGGCCAATCCACCTAAAATGCGTGTTTTTTGAAATGTGGGAGGAAACCGGAGTGCCCGGAGGAAACCCATGAAGCACGGGGAGAACATACAAACTCCGCACAGGAAGTCTGGAGCTGTGTCAGGATTTTTGATGTATCCGTCCAAAAATTTAAACTATACAGTGTCTAAGGCAAGGGTTAGCAACACAACATTTGAAAAGTGCTATCATCCGCCCCCCAAAAATAGCAATTACAGTAATCCCTCGGTTATCACGGTTAGTGGGGACCGAGAGCACCCGCGAAAAATGAAAATCAGCAAAGTAGCGGCGCCCCTTCAAAAATGCTTAAAAAAACGTATACAGGTATACAGTATACCCTTCTGTATACAGTACACCATACAGAATACAGGTAGAGAGAGAGAGAGAGAGAGAGAGAGAGAGAGAGAGAGAGAGAAATTCATGTTATAACAAAAAATAAAAATATAATAAAAATTAATATCAATAGCTATCTAGATCTAAATTTCTAGAGCTATATTTATATATCTATCTAATCTATATGTAGAGAGAGAGAGAGAGAGAGAGAGTGAGAGAGAGGGAGAAAGAGAGAGAAAGAGAGAAAGAGGGAGAAAGAGAGAAAGAGAGAGAGAGACAGAGACAGAGACAGAGACAGAGACAGAGAGAGAGAGAGAGAGAGAGAGAGAGAGAGACCCAAAGGCCGCTGAACCCCAATCTAAGGTAAAGAATGTGTCATGATTACAGATGTGAGGCACCTGTCACCCGTTGTCAGTCCGTCTGCAAACCTCAGCTCACGCTAGGCAAGCCTTTTCGACCCTGACTCTTCGATTCCTGTTTGATTCCCGGCTCCGACCCCTTTTCTGAACTTGATTACGTTTTTGCTCCCCCGTCCCAACTATCGATCTGTTTTTTATTTTTAAATTTAAGACAAACTTACGCAAGTGGGTCCTGTCTTCGTTCCAATCCTGACAGAACGGCGCACAAGATCGAAATGCAACGCTACTGATAATTGTTACGGTTTTGTCATTCGGCAGGGGCTCGTGATGATTCACACAGTCGGCACTTCCAAATGTTTCATTAGCGCAATATGCTATTTTATGACACGCAGTCAATGACCCTCGAGAAGGAAGGGAGAAAAAAAAACGCAGCTTTGTGACAAACGACGCCGTCCGGAGCGTGAAAAATCGTTCGTTTGGGCTTGTCTACAGGCAAAATGGTGGATAGGATTACATTATCGCTAACAATTTTTAATGGAGCCATTTGTTAGCCCTCCCGACGTTATAAACGATCTGATTGTTTTTCGCTATTTTTTTAAATTTCCTAGAAAAATGGCTTTAACACTCTTAACCAAAGATCCCTTTCATTTTCCTTACGGGTCTTAGCGTTCACACAAAGTCGGTGAGAGACCCATCAGAGAAACATCGAGATCACTCTGAAACAAGATACTGGGAAAATATATAGCCGGAGTAGCTCACCAAAGTCGTTGCGTTCAATAATAATGTGCAACCATTGTCCTCTTATATCCGTGAGTGTAGAAACAACAGTGAGCAACGGCAATCCCAAGTGTGGCAACTGAGTCATTATCAAACATGTCCAAAAGGATTCATAATTATTTGAATGCAACACAAACTTTTTCTTCTTTTTTCCGTTTTTTTTTTCTACTTTTTTTAATTCCTTTAGAAAAATCTCATTGTGTTTATTTTTTTCCAAGCTGTTACTTTTTTTGTTCTCTATTTACTTTTTTCCTACGTTTCTTTATTTCCTTTTTTTCTGTCTTTTTTCTACATTTTGCCTTTTTTTTTCTCTTTCTTTTGTTTCGTTCTTTCTTCAGCTTTTCACTACTTTTTCATTGTGGTATTTTTTTCTTTTTTTGATCTATTCCCCCCTTCTTTTAAATCATGGGAGGTCGCTGGTTCGCGCCTCGGCCGAGTCATACCTAAGACTTATAACATGGGTAAATGGCGGCGCCCTCTGTTGGCTGTGGCTGCATCGGCTCGCTACAACGGGTCAGGTGTAATCGACATTTTGTTCTGTGTACATTGTTACACAGAATGACAATACAAGGAAATTATTATTATTATATTATTTTGTGCATACATTTACATCATATTTGGTCGTGTAGGGATGAAAGAAGCAAAAACAACCCGAAGAGCCGTTTCGGTCCCAAAAGAGCCGGTTCCTTTTAGTGAGCCGAGCCGAAGAAGCCGGTTCTCGACAAACTCTACTAACTTTACTCAACTTCGTTCTACTTCGACTCGACTTCAAAATACCGCATTTAGGACACAACGTCAGGGGAACCCGTGTATTTTTACCTTCATGCACTGTAAGCTTCTTAATTAGTACTTTTGAGCCCTGATTTTTGTGCGCTGGCTAGATTTTCTTGTGCGCAGCTTAGAGGGAACACTGCTCTTAACTGAAGGAGGAAGACAAATAGTAAATAGCATATTGACATTGATTGGGGACACAGGATTTGGCTTTATTATCATTTCATACATTTGATGAAATAAAATGTAAAGAATGAGCTTTTTTCTAGAGAGCCTGTTTGGCAGTTTTTTTCAATTTTGTCCGAAAAGATATGATGTGGCTCTCTCTGTTTCTTTTCAAAATATTTTTTGCTTTTAGTTCCTGACCCTTGGTATAGAGACTCCCTCTTGCACTCTACTCTGACACGGCATCAAAAGAGAACAAAAAACGAAAATCTATATCCCGTCATCCGGGACCCGTGACCCTGCTTGGACCCAGGGCGAGCGCAGGGGTGCGCCCTTGATGCCTTATCTTTCATTAGCGCACTTCTAACCTTTGGACCACTGACAGTTTGACGGTGGATCGGCGTGAAGCCACTCCGGCTGTCTCTACCCATTCCTTTCATCACGCGCCGAAACTGAATTATAGATGATCGCAGTCGAGCAGAGGAGTGGCTTCGCAAATGGCGGTATTATTAACGTCGGGTTCGGGGAGACTACCAAATTGCTTTTCATTAATTCACTGACAGAAGCATTGAGTGGCAAACAATACCATCCATCCATTATCTGCACCGCTTATCATCAGTAGGGCCGCGGGGGTGCCGGAGCCCATCCCGGCTATCTTCGGGCAGTGGGTAAGGGACACCCTGAACTGGTTGCCAGCCTATCGCATGGGCAGGGTTGGGTAGCGTTACTTGAACTGGATTACTTTCAATGACTTTTTGATGACTCCAATACCAAATATGCTAATAAAAGACAAAAGAAACTAAATATGAATCAAATGACGACTCACAACACGCGGTAAGTTTTCTCTCCTGGCTTTGATCTCTTTGATCTCCGGCAATTATTAGCATATTTGGTATTGGAGTAGGGTTACTTTAACGTGAGAGCAGATATCGGACGGATGGGGTCGATATTGGACAGGACGGGACAGACAGGATTGATATCAAAACAGGATATCAATGTTAAACAGGACAAACTATGCGGGAACGAAACTGGAGATCGATAATAAACAGGACAAAAATAGATGGGAAGGATACCGGAAAGGAAACAGAGTCAGGAAACCGGACAGAGTCAAAACACACATCTTGCGGGGCAGAGATTCGTTGACGGACTGACAAACAGTGAGTGAGAGTGTGCCGCTTATTCTTTTTTTCGCCAGCACTTAGGATAAAGGACAGGTGCTCTTTTCCATAATGCATGCGCTCTAAATACAAAACATTGACTATGGAATTATTCATTGTCAGGACCAGTCGCCGGGACAGGAGAGCAAAAAAAGTGGTCGGGATCGGAAACAAGTCGAAAGCCGGGAGAGGAGAGTAGACGTGGTCGGGATCAAAAACGGATCGTTATTCGGGACGGGAGAACAGACATGGTCGAGATCAAAACAGGTCTTCATTCGAGACGGGTGAGCAGACGTGGTCGAGATCAAAACAGATCGTAGCGGGAGACAAACGGGAGCAAAAAACGGGATGGGCGAAAAACGGACGGACCGACAAAAGGGGACTGACAGGACAGAGTTTAAACACTGACAGGGAGCCAATCGGTCAACAAGCTGCAGCTGCCGCCACACGGGCGGGGCCAATTGGGCGCCATGGCAACCGAGACAATATATTCATCCTGGAGCGCCAAAACATTGTAATCAATGACAATAAAGATAATTCTAATCCCGACCAAATTTGATCGTCGACGCAGCAGCAAAACAACCTGAAAAAATGTCGACTCCTCATTTCCCGACTCGTTTTTTTCGTTCATTTCAATAGATATTGTTAGCCGACCACGGACTACTTGCACCTCTGACTGAATGCAATAATCCACAAACTGCCAGCCAAGCAAATGGCCGCCTACATCAATTTCAAAGAGAATTCGTTGACATTCAGCGCTTCATTCCGGAAGAAGCCCCGATAAATATTTGATGCCACGTTAAAGGAATATGCATCTAATATAAAGGCAAAGACAAGGATAATGAAAATAACACTGTAAAAATCAAAATCAAACCATGGGCATAACCTGCCCAATTTCTGGGGGTGACAGAGAAGGATAGGCTTAAACATGATGAATACGCTTAACATTATTTATAATATTGTATAAAAACATGTTCATATGTTTATTTTCCTCAAAGCCGGACGTTAAGTCTGGAAAGAGATAACGGACCCATGTGTGTCACTCTCCTTTTGTCAGTCCGTCTGTGAACCTCCGTGTATACTAGGCAAGCCTTTTTCGACCCTGACTCCCGCCTGTCCAGTTTTTGCTCCCGTTTGTCTCCGGCTACGACCTGTTTTGATCCGGACCACGTCTGCTCTCCCGTCCCGGCATACGACCCGTTTTTGATCCCGACCACGTCTGCTCTCCCGTCCATGCTTTCGACCCATTTCTGTCACCGACCACGTTTTTGCTCTCCTGCCCCGAGAATCAACTGTTTTTTCCGTCCCTGACAACGCTTTAGTGTCATAATTACCTGTGTGATCACTTGTGCCCGCTCTTTTGGCTCCAACCACTGCAGGCTCTGATTGGCTCCCTGTCCCTATTTAAATCCAGTCCAGTCCATCCCCTGTGGTCAGTCCGTCTGTGAACCTCTGTTTATACAAGGCAAGCCTTTTTTCGACCCTGACTCCCGCCTGTCCAGTTTTTGCTCCCGTTTGTCTCCGGCTACGACCTGTTTTGATCCGGACAACGTCTGCTCTCCCGTCCAGACTTATGACACGTTTTTGATCCTGACCACGTTTGCTCTCCCGTCCCGGCTTACGACCCGTTTCTGTCCCCGACCACGTTTTTGTTCTCCTGCCCCGAGAATCAACTGTTTTTTCCGTCCCTGACACCGCTTTAGTGTCATGATTACCTGTGTGATCACTTGTGCCCGCTCTTTTGGCGCCCACCACAGCTGGCTCTGATTGGCGCCCTGTCCCTATTTAAATCCAGTCCTGTCAATCCCCTGTGGTCAGTCCGTCTGTGAACCTCTGTTTTTACAAGGCAAGCCTTTTTCGACCCTTGACTCCCAGCTATCCTATTTTTGCTCCCGTCTGTCTCCGGCTACGACCTGTTTTAACGCCGACCAAGTCTGTTCTACCGCCCCGACTTATGACCTATTTTTAAACCTGACCACGTCTGCTCTCCCGTCCCGGCTTACAATCCGTTTCTGACCCCGACCAAGTTTTTGCTCTCCTGTCCCGGCTACCAACCGGTTTTTCTGCCCCTGACACCGCCATCGCTTGCTACGGCAGATCCACTTCCGTGTTCGGATCACAATCCAAGTACGAGAGCGACTTGCTTTCCGCGATCGTGGGCGCAGCCCTTCCTCTTTCCTTCAATAAAACTTTTGGTAACTGTTACTTAATAGGGACCTGTTTCCGTTCTGGTCCTGACAATGTGGGGGAGGTAGGAACTAGAAGCGAGGGGTGCTCAAAACCATTATGCTATTTATTAAACTCATCTGTGCCAAAGTAACAACTGAATAAAGGGGCAGAAAAAAAATGACATGTCCAAATAAACCTGACAAAGCTTTATACCCTCTACACCTCCGACCCACAAACACAATCATTAAGTTCGGCCTCATCTCTGAAGGGGACGAGGCGGCGTACAGGGATGAGGTGGAGTCACTGTCAACGTGGTGTTCGGAAAACCACCTCATACTGAACACCACAAAAACAAAAGAACAGATATCTGATGACCTCTCCTGGTCTGCAAACACCAGAGCGGTGGTAGGGAAGGCCCAGCAGCGACTGCATTTCCTGAGAGTGCTCAGGAAAAAACAGCTAAAACAGCAGCTGCAGGTGTCCTTTTACAAAGCCACAACATCCTACATGCCGACAATTCTTGTTGAAATATTGTGTAAATTATAACTATAACCTTATCTTCTCTGTTCCTTTATCTTCTTGGTTGTTTACCTCACTGTGAGTGTGTGAAACTGGAGTGTCATGCCCAATTTCGTTGTCACAATATGTTAACCCATTTTGTAACAATGACAATGAAGGCATATTCTATTCTATTCTATAAGAAACAACGACCGCAACTGGGAATGGAAAGTGCAATGAGGAAAGTGGTGTTGCGATGAAATGACAAAGTTTGTTGATCAAAATATCATTTAAAAGGGTGAAGGATAATTGGGCACAGGTGTGTGATAATTAGACACACTTGTGCCCAGTTCAAACCCGAGTTGGGGCCCTTTCGTGGTAGGGGGTATATCGGGCCCAAACAGATGTAAAATATACTTTTTTCTTGAATGCTTCTCGACAAATACATGTGTTTACGATTATTAGAAAAGTCCGTCCATACGACCAAAGAATTGGCAAATATAGGCGAAGTAAAAAGGTGTGTTAACAAAAATGTAAACAATGCAGGATTGTTAATATTCCCCTGCCCTTAGATGGTTCATTCTATTTCATTTCTAGCACCTTTCCTGCCCCCCTTCCTGCTTTTCTTGTGTGTGTGTGTATATACGCTATTAGATATATATGAGTAAAGAGCGATAACCAGGACCAATCAGCAAAAAAAGGGAGTCATCCAGTCTTCCCGGGAACCAACAACAACAAAGCCATGGCAACAAACACCAACCCAGCTGGGGTGAAAAAAAAAAAAAAAAATATCACAGCAAGCTAGCCAGCTGCTAATGAGGGCTAACTGGGACCAATCGGCAGAAAAACGGAAGCCTGGTTGACTGAAAAAATGCAGTAAGCAGCCAGGCTACCTGGGAACCAACAACGATAAAACAGTTGCGACCACAAACATAAACCAACCCGAGGAAAATAAAAAAGGCAGGCAAGCTAGCCAGCCAACTGCTAACGGGGCTATCCGAGACCAAAGAAAACTGGAAGCTTTCGGCAGTCCTGACACTAAGAGGGAGCTATCCAGACAATATTACACCAATTGCAAGACACGCGGCAAAAAACACAAAGGAAAAGCCACAATCGTCTACCTAAATGGTGGCAAAGGGAAAAAAGGGAACACACACTACAGCAGGGGTGTCAAACTCATTTTACCTCGGGGGCCACACGATAGAACAAAGATTCTTTCGGGGGCCAGACTAGAATATTAGAGAGAAACAAAAAGGGAGAAAGAAAAAGAGAGAAAGAAATAAGACAAAGTGAAGGAGAGAAAAAGAGAGAGGGTGGCACAATGAAAGAGAAAGGGAGAAAGAGAGAGAAGAGAGAGGGAGAAAGAAAAAGAGAGAAATAAATAAGACAAAGTGAAGGAGAGAAAAAGGGAGAGGGTGGCACAATGAAAGAGAAAGGGAGAAAGAGAGAGAATGTGGGAAACAAAAAAGATATAAAGACAAATAGTGAGAGAGGGGGGAAGAAAGAGAGAGAAAGAATGATATCTAAAGATGAATAGAAAGAGAGAAAGAGGGAAAGAGAGAAAAGAGAGGGAGAGAAAGAAAATGGGAGGAGAGAAGGGGAAAGCAGGAGAGAGAGAAAAGGAAAAATGGAATAGAGAGCAAAAGAAGGTAAAAAGACACAGAGAGAGAAAGAGACAAAGAGAAACAAAGAAAAAGAGACACAGAAAGTGAAAGAGAGAGAGACACAGAGTGAGAGAAAAAGGGAGGAAAAGAGAGAGCGAGAGAGAGAAAGAAATAGATTCAAGTACACCGTCTTTGTGAGACGCACCTGGCTTTGGCAACATCAAGTGGACATATTTAGACCTGCAGCTCGTTTTCCTCATTCGCTTCTCTGAGCGTTGTCTCACGGGCCGGATTCAATCCCTTAACGGGCCTGATCTGGCCCCCGGGCCGCATGTTTGACACCCCTGCACTACAGCATGAAAATTTACAACATGCAACTTTTGGAAATCGAAGCAGACAAAAATATATTCAAGCAGAGGAGAGCTTTTACTACAGTCGCCATCCGTTTTGGACCCGTGTCTTAAGTTAATTTTACGGCACCCACCATTTTGAAATGTCTTCTTTTCATCCGGTGACATCACCGCTCTAGAGGATGAGGTATATCGGTCAATTTCTCCTTTTCCCAGCTTTTGGAATATTCTGCAACTCATCTGCATGATAATGGTGAGGAACATTCCACGTTCTCTTCCCGAATGAAAAAAATAATGGTATTTTATGATCCCTTTAAGTGAAATGAAAACAAATACCGTAAATTCCAGACTATAAACCGCTACTTTTTTCCCAAACCTTCAAGTGATGCGGCCAATTTATGTCATTTTTCTAACGGCCGCCAGCGGCGCTCGAGGTACAAAAGGTAAGATTTAGACCGGTGGAATATATGCGCAGAGGAAGACTGCAACTTCTTAGCTTGTGCACAAATTAAATTAGCGTAGACATATCCTCATCATGCAAATTGCAAAAAGAAAGGCACATGACGTAGCTTTCGAGCTAAAAGCAAACGAGCAGTCCGATAAAGAAGGAAACAGAGCTACTGCACGTGAACTTCACTTTGCGAGCGTGTTGCTAGCGTCAGGAAGATGAGGACGGCTTACCAGGACTTCTACAAGTAGGGTATTTTTTTTTAACTGACCCGTTTACTGTGTTGCGAGCGTGTTGCTAGTAACGCTTTGCTACCCTTCACAGGCACGGTTTGGGATAAAAGTTATAATATTATAATTAAAGCTTTGAAAACTCTCTCGGTGTACCGTCTTTCTTGGTAATTATGTGTAACCCATGTATAATATGTATTTGCACCTGTATATTTTTGTAATGTATTTATTTGAGACACTTATTCTGATATGTTTTGTGAATTAAAAAAGAGGGGCGGAGCAAACGCGGGCAGACGGGAAGTGGGGTAAGGGTGAGTGAGACCTGCTGCTGCGGCGGACAATAGTAGATATATATTTTTCCCACCGTTACCTTTGGAAATATAGACTTTTTTTCCTTGGATTAGTTTCAACGGGTACCCGGACTCTGCAGGTCTGCATTAAACGTTAAGTACCGGTATCATTTTCTGTTCATTTTCATTTTGGACTGTGTATTATATATTCAGTTACAATCGCGGGACTCAAAGCCGGATTTGGGCTCAATTTGTGATTGTGTTACATGTTTTAGTGTGGGCGCATTCGACTTATATACTGGTGCGGCTTGTGTAAGTACAAAATCGATTTTCCTCTTAAAATGTGGTGGGTGCCGCTTATAATCAGGTGCGCTCTATAGTCCGGAATTTACGGTAAATGTAACCAATCACCCCTGAATAAAATGACAAAATGAAATGAAAATAAAATGATCTGCATTTCTATAGCGCTTTTCAAGTCAATGACTTCCCAAAGCGCTTTACAATGTGCTCCACATGTAAGGCGCTAACCTGCTTATTGGGGGTATTAGGGGTTCAGTGTCTTACCCAAGGACACTTCGACATGTAACACGGACGAGCCGGGATTTCGAACTGGGATCCTTTGATCCCAAGATGACCCCTAAAAATCAAACCCAAAACAAAAACCCAAAACAAAAACCCAAAACGAAAACCCAAAACAAAAACCCAAAACAAAAACCCAAAACGAAAACCCAAAACAAAAACCCAAAACAAAATCCCAAGACAAAAACCCAAGACAAAAACCCAAAACAAAAACCCAAAACAAAAACCCAAAACAAAAACCCAAAACAAAAACCCAAAACACAAACCCAAAACACAAACCCAAAACACAAACCCAAAACAAAAACCCAAAACAAAAACCCAAAACAAAAACCCGAAACAAAAACCCGAAACAAAAACCCGAAACAAAAACCCGAAACAAAAACCCGAAACAAAAACCCGAAACAAAAACCCGAAACAAAAACCCGAAACAAAAACCCAAAACAAAAACCCAAAACAAAAACCCAAACCAAAAACGCGAAACAAAAACGCGAAACAAAAACCCGAAACAAAAACCCGAAACAAAAACCCAAAACACAAACCCAAAACACAAACATAAAACACAAACATAAAACAAAAACCCAAAACAAAAACCCAAAACAAAAACCCAAGACAAAAACCCAAAACAAAAACCCAAAACAAAAACCCAAACCAAAAACCCAAACCAAAAACCCCAAACAAAAACCACAGACAAAAACCCAAGACAAAAACCCAAAACAAAAACCCAAACCAAAAACCCAAACCAAAAACCCAAACCAAAAACCCAAACCAAAAACGCAAACCAAAAACCCAAACCAAAAACCCAAACCAAAAACCCAAACCAAAAACCCAAACCAAAAACCCAAACCAAAAACCCAAACCAAAAACCCAAACCAAAAACCCAAACCAAAAACCCAAACCAAAAACCCAAACCAAAAACCCAAACCAAAAACCCAAACCAAAAACCCAAACCAAAAACCCAAACCAAAAACCCAAAACAAAAACCCAAAACGAAAACCCAAAACGAAAACCCAAAACGAAAACCCAAGACGAAAACCCAAACCGAAAACCCAAACCGAAAACCCAAACCGAAAACCCAAACCAAAAACCCAAACCAAAAACCCAAACCAAAAACCCAAACCAAAAACCCAAATTAAAAACCCAAACCAAAAACGCAAAACAAAAACCCAAACCAAAAAACCCAAAACGAAAACCCAAGACGAAAACCCAAACCGAAAACCCAAACCGAAAACCCAAACCGAAAACCCAAAACGAAAACCCAAACCGAAAACCCAAACCGAAAACCCAAACCGAAAACCCAAACCAAAAACCCAAAACAAAAACCCAAACCAAAAAACCCAAAACAAAAACCCAAACCAAAAAACCCAAACCAAAAAACCCAAAACGAAAACCCAAACCGAAAACCCAAACCGAAAACCCAAACCGAAAACCCAAACCGAAAACCCAAACCAAAAACCCAAACCAAAAACCCAAACCAAAAACCCAAACCAAAAACCCAAAACAAAAACCCAAACCAAAAACCCAAACCAAAAACCCAAACCAAAAACCCAAACCAAAAACCCAAACCAAAAACCCAAACCAAAAACCCAAACCAAAAACCCAAACCAAAAACCCAAACCAAAAACCCAAAACAAAGACCCCAAACAATGACCCCAAAACAAAAACCCAAAACAAAAACCCAAACCAAAAACCCAAACCAAAAACCCAAACCAAAAACCCAAACCAAAAACCCAAACCGAAAACCCAAACCGAAAACCCAAACCGAAAACCCAAACCGAAAACCCAAACCGAAAACCCAAACCGAAAACCCAAACCGAAAACCCAAACCGAAAACCCAAACCGAAAACCCAAACCGAAAACCCAAACCGAAAACCCAAACCGAAAACCCAAACCAAAAACCCAAACCAAAAACCCAAACCAAAAACCCAAACCAAAAACCCAAACCAAAAACCCAAACCAAAAATCCAAACCAAAAACCCAAACCAAAAACCCAAAACAAAAACCCAAACCAAAAACCCAAACCAAAAACCCAAAACAAAAACCCAAAACAAAAACCCAAAACAAAAACCCAAACCAAAAACCCACAACAAAAACCCAAAACAAAAACCCAAAACAA